>NC_056746.1:1450057481-1450149981 GCF_019279795.1 Protopterus annectens | reverse complement strand
CAATTGCTTAAAAGTGCCTTAGACATTCTGTATCCAACAGCTGTAATCCTGACCAGCAACAAAATGATCTGCACTCCCAAGTTGCAACCCCTGGACCTTGCACACTATAGTCAAAGTGAGTTACCACTAAGCCATAGCAGATGCACATACAGCTGCTGTTATCACAAACATATCATCCAGCACAGTCATTCAACAGTATAGGAAATGTATGTAATTATGTAGATTAATACGAGCAACCATTTGTGCATTGCTCAAATACAGTATTTCGAGCAGTCTATGTGATCATAAAAACAGTGCCTGTCCAATCATACTGTGAGAACAGTAGTCTTGCATAATACTTAAGAGAATAATAAAAAGCTGTGCACGTGGAGGAGGTGTGTGGGCATGCTTTATGCCCAGAATGTCAAACCTGGGACGTCGGTTCTGCGGAACCAGGAAATGAGGCTGGCCAGGTGTGTGATCAAAACGCTGCTTCTCAAACCCTTGTTAGGATGCTACCAGTGGGAGAAACAGTGTAGACCAGCTAAATCTGATCTTGACACAAAAACAGGTCCATCTCTGGCGAGACGAACCAAAAATTGTGAGTCACTCCGATGTTTACACCTGTATCAGAAGACGATCAAGGCAAGGCTCGTACATATGTGAACTAAATGGATGAAGAGCCTGAAGAAGCTTGGGTCGAGACAGTATACTGGATGAGTACTGAGACATGCAGAGAGGGCAATGTGTGGAGTTGTGGCATAGCTGGGCTAGTAACTGGAGAACGGATGGTTGCTGTGTACATGGAGCTCGGGGGGTGGGAAAAGGAACCATGGGTATGACATTATGGAAGAAATATGCAAATGAAGCAGCAAAGCAATAGTGTAGTGGGCAGAGCATCCGCCTAATGAGCAGGCATTCCCGGTTTGAGTCCCACTGTAGCACAGTCTATTTTTTATGGCAAAGCACATTATAACCAATAGTTTTGTTGCAAAACCCACTAAATAACATATATATATATATATATATATATATATATATATATATATATATATATATATATATATATATACGAACTGCAGTACTGCAAGAAATGCACATGTGAAGTATCAGTGTTAGACTGAATAAAGCACTAGTAATCAGGTTTAAGCACCAATAAGCAATAGTAAGCATATGTAAGCACTAGTAAGTGGGCTTAAGCCCATTTGTGTGGCGGTAAGCAATGCCTACACTGGTTAAGCAAATCTGAAGCTAAAACTCTGTAGGCAGATGTTACGGCAGGTTAGGAGTGCTTACCTCCGCGCAAACCTGCTAACAACTGACTAAACATGCCTTAACCACTCTGTACCCAACAGCCCTTGTTCTGCCCAGCAACAAAATAAACAGCCTCTGCTAGGCTCGAGCACAGAACCCACACCCCATAGGCAAAGTGATTTGCCAGTAAGCCATGTCAGATATACATAACCCTGATGTATTCAAAACATATCAACCAGCCCAGTCATTCAACAGTGCAGATAATGTATTCCAACATGTAAATGTATTTGTGTGAGTAAATATAGTAATATCTAAACAGATACAACATATCAATAGATGGAGATATCTATATGTATATATATATATATATATATATATATATATATATATATATATATATATATATATATATATATATATATATATATATATATATATATATATATATATATATAGCCACACATCTGTAGATAGCAATGGTAGATTGACAAATACAAGTATGTCCACATGCACCGTTCATGGGGTTGAAATGCCCCAAACAATTTATATCATGTACGAAAAGACATAGCCCCGCCACAGCCAAACATGTCAGCCCTGCAATACACTAAAGTGTTACAGATCACATAAGCAGGACATGACATGACATGTGCACAACATGTAAACAGTACTACAACCCACCTGTATGATGTTAGGCTGGTATTGGTAGCATATCATGCAGTACAGTGTGGCTCCCATAGGAAATGTAAAATATGGAATCTATCAACATCCCCAGGATACATATACACAGACACATATATGCAGATACAGATATACATATATATCTATATATATATATATATATATATATAGAGAGAGAGAGACAGATATACATGTGAATAATCAGACACACGCAGAGATATGTACAGTAAGATACATAAGTAGAAGGTGTACACAATATGGAACAGCCACCTTGCCTACAGTTCACACCTGAACAACTGGGCACTGTATGGGCCACCCATACAATTACAATTGTTACCTGCAACATATACCCACAGAGAGGTCATAGGAAAAACACCACACACAGGTTTGCAGAAATGGAAATCCTTTATTTGTGTACTATTACAGTTCTACATGCCATGTCATATAGCTGTGCAGACACTGACATCCATATAAACAGAGTAATGCAACTGTGAAACAGTGATACTAAGACAGTAGTCAGGAAAGGTTCACAACTGTCACTGTCCATGCCAATGCCTTCATATTGTACAATAGTAAAGACAGACAGGGCTACAGGATACCAAACAATCAACAGTATGTAATACAGGTGTATAGTTCAGCTGCCTCCATCTACACTCTGTACAAATTCACTAGGTGTTGAAGACTGCAGTTGGCCAAATGGGATGTAACTGTTACATAGCAAGACATAACGGACACCATCACAAGCACACTGATAACAGAACAGTCTTGTATGGCAGGAGGCAATAGGCCTGCATTAATCCAATATATGTAAGTAATGTAAATATAGGTGAAGTATACAGTACTGTACACGCAGATACCTTAAGGCAGCTCACCCGATACCCCCACATTTTGTAACAGCCTAGGTCAGTAATGGTGCATCCACCCCTAGACTCAATACTACAGGCTCGTATACCACTGTTGCATACACTTTCCTCTGGAGTGCGTAAGGGCACACATGTATTGTTTTGGTGTAGCTCACACATATATGGCCCCAGCACCACTGTATGTGTGGGGAATACAACAGCAGTGGACCGATGGCAGCAATGGCAGTGTGATATACACATAGCCCACTACAGAACAGCCCCTGGCAGCATGTTATATGTGCAAAGCTTGATATGTAGGTGGAGGACAGAGGCTGGAACACAGGCCCATATGTGGGAAACTGTTACCATACACTAAGCAAGCTGCTGGTGTTACAGGATAGTCTGCAACCTACCCTCAGCCAGGGAATTGAGGTTAGAAACAAATGGATGTAGCCATGTACTGATAGCACTCAACACACACACAGCCAGTGACATATCTGACACAGGATCTGTGTGGTGGAAAGACAAAACATGATAGGCACACCTCTGGCCACTAAAAAGTTAGGCCCACAGTTGAGAACTATGCAGACAGACTGCATTCCAAGGTAAACTAGTATGTACACACACACCCTGTAACACCAGTGCTATACAAAGCATAACACAACTCTACTTGCACTCTGTCTGTAGTTCTGGAACCTCCTACAAATATGTAGCTGGCCAAGTGTGCCGGTTCCCCTGGAAGAGGTACTGCTACCTGCTATCTGTAACACTGATGCCCAGACCCAGGAAGGATGTCCATCACACAGGAAAGGTAAAGGAACCACACCCACATGATGTGGCAATTTATAGTAGCTGGTTGCCATAACAGTGGTAATTGGAAGTACGACACAGCAAGCTGCATGCAGTTAGTAAGTGTAGGACACTGATTGGTATAGAGAATGCAAGCAGGAATAAATAAATAAATAAATAAATAAATAAATAAATAAAACGGGAATAAAAAACCCAAAGAACATTTACAGCTGACAATGCACCCAGCTGCGCAGCTGCCAGGCAGTATTACATACTTCCCATAACAGGTATGGGAAGTATATGTACATGTATTAGAATGTAGTACCTGGTCGATAGTACTGTGATAGATGATGTGGAATGCGTTATATGTGCCAGCAGGTGTTATTGTGATGATGGTCAACTGAACAACTGCTATGGACAATAGTATTTGTCCCTATGAGTAGAAGGCCATAGCTGTTCACTGTGCAGGTCAGCACTGACAGACAGGATGTAGGTCATCATAGTGTGTGTTGTGTAATGGGGAATATGCATATGACATGGACAATAGCTGGTGGTGGAAGTAAGACCAATATGATGGACATGTAGGAGCCATGGACTACCACTGGCAGGATACCCAGGTGAATCTGTAATGTAGTATGGCAGAATGCCATAGTTGTGTGATAGAGTTACCTGCAAACAGCTCCCACATATACCCCACCAATGTCAGGCCATGTCCATATGTGGCACCTGTCTGTGTTGTAGCAAGGCAGAACAGTGCAGCTCCACAGGGAGGTGTTGTGAGATTGTGGAGCTGATGCCTGAATGTACCCCACATATAGGTATGCATATGTGTACATATGTCACAGATTTAATATCTAAGGATAAATATATATCAGCATGTATGTCCAGAAATATACATATACTGATGTGTAGACATATATATGTACATATATAGATGAAGTCACATATATCTACACACATATAGATAAATACCAATATGCAAATGTCTACATCTGTACAAACACACACACAAACAGATATGTATGGAATGACATGTCCCCTATATCACTACCACAGTGATGTGTGCTATGTGCGAGGCAGCAGCACACATAGCAATACAGATAGATATCTACAGCTAGCAGTGTGTGCACCATGGATGGGTATGTCACATGTTAGTCCCATCCTAGCACCACAATGCCCCCCGACTGTGAAGTATGCAATGGGGATATGGGGAAGTATGGCAGATACACGCGTGGAGGTGGTCAGGATTGGTAGATATAGATGAAAGTCTACAGGGGTGGTATGTGACACATGTGGTGGGTAAACACCATGGATGGTGTGTGCGTGGTCTGTGATGTGGATGCCCCATGGTCCTCAATATGGACACACTGGGAACAAGTCTCCCACCAACTGCCACTTACAACAGCAGTCCACATCCTGAAGGTGCCAGGCCTGGTAGCTGAGCAGGAGGAGCATGTTGGCTGTGTGAATGTGTACTGGGTGCCTCAGATGAATGTAGCACATCCCTCATGTGTCTGTGGAGCCTGGTATAAATCAGACCCTAGACCTGAGCTCAGGGGACAGGGACATGTTGGTGTGTGCCTGAGGGGGGTGGGCCAACATCACCTGGGTGGTTCCACCTAATGGTATTGCTGTAACAGTAAAGGAGAAGGCCCCAGGTTGGCACACACATGATGTGGCCAGGTATCCTGGTCAGATGGATGTGGAGAGGTGGATCAGCTGGCCAATGGAACATATACATGTTATTATGTCACTGTCATAGTACATATGTTGGTAGTAATAGTCAAAACAATCCCAGTATATGTCCAACAGCATGTATAGAACCCCCCTATAACAGACTGTCAGATGTGCAGCAACCTTAGAGCAGCCATACCACTGGCATATATGTAGCCATAGTGGCCCTGAAAATGACATGCAAGTGAATAGTCTGTAACAGGCCGGCAATGTTAGTGTCCACACAGGGGACATGGCTACAATCACATAGTAGAAGGTGTGGTACACTACACAATATGTCCAAATGGTAGCTAAGCTGTAGCCATACCTAATGAGTTGTGTGTATTATTTGTTGAAGCTGATATGGTGGGGGGGTGACAGAGATGTGTATTATGAACTGTTATAACCTTGCCATATGAGTTGCTCAGGCCTGTTCCCATCCTCATGTTTTTCAGCCACAATGGCACACATCCGGCTGCTGGCATATTCTGCAGAGGAGAACGATGTAAAAATAAACCACCTGGTACTGCACTACCAAGTCCTGTTTGGCAGGACAGCACAAGAACAGCAGGAGCGGACCACCCTGTGGAACGATTTTGTCCACAGGGTCAATGATGTCGGCCTGCATAACCGCAGTTATGATCAGGTCCAGCATCATTGCAGCGACCTGCTTTGCAATGCCTGTCAGAGTGCTACCGCAGTCTGGGTGGATCACCTTGCCACAGGGGGGGGACCATGCCATCCATCATCTCTGACACGTGTGGAGGAGCTCCTGGCCAGCCTCGTGGCACCTGCTCGTCCTGAACACCATCAACCACTGGACCCCTTCATGGAGGTGGGTATCACCCACACAAAAGTGAAGAGCATGCAGACAAGGACACAGGGCACATCAGTAGACCACTGTTGTGTAAATATCCACAGTGGTACATGTAGATCATGCATATCTGATATGTGATACAAATATTGTGTTGCTGCATTGTAATGATAAACAGATATCCAGATGTAGTAGCATTGTGTGACTTTACAGTTGATGTATGGTAGTACTGCACCCAGCCTGTAGCAGTGCCACAGGTGTGGATACTGACATTGCATCTCTCACCTGCTTATGTAGGTCCCTCCAGGGTAACAGCAAGGCAGCAGCCTGAAGCTGGTGAGTATGTCTTATGTAGAGGCATGCCAACACACCGGACATGTAATGGTGATGTAATATTCCATGCACACGTCTAACACACCTACCCTGAATGAATGCTGTACATGTGCATGTATCGTTCATAGGTTCATAGGTTCATACTAGGCTATCTGCCCTAGGGCATTTATAAGCCTAGCCAGAGTGTGTTTGGCTTTCGCCACCCATTTTAAATTAATTTTGCTATGCCCTTTTTCGAGGTTAGTATACTGTGCCTCTGTCTAACAGTGACACAGAAGTGATACCCGGGGTAAACCTATGATCTCCCATCCACTCATCAAGATTCCTCTTGAAGAGAGTCAATGTGGGACTCTGCCTAACCTGGACTGGGATTTTATTCCAGAGTGAAGGGAGCCTCTGGGTTATGAATCTGTCCCTCCAGCATGTCCTATTTATTTCAGTGCTTTGGTTCAAGTCTCTCGAGCGCATAGCTCGATGGGATTTGGATTTTCTGAGGTGCAGCATGTCCATTAATTCCGGGATGGACATGGCTTTATACGTCAGGCACAGATCGCCTCTGAGCAGGCGGTATGCCACTGAGTAGAGCTGGAGTTTCTTTAACCGGGCAGCATATGGCATCTGTTTTTGAGCCCTTTGATCCTCTTGGTGAGGTACTTTTGGGGTCTTTCCAGTTGCTGCAGGTGTCTGGTAAGGTACATCCCAAAAGGGGCATTGTACTCAATTATGGGCCTGATGAGGGATGAGAAAAGAGGCACGATGACTTCCCCTGATCTAGATGTGAATCCCTTCATGATTAGGTGGGCTATATAAAATGTTTTTCTAACCACTTTGGCCACGTGGTTGTCAAATGAGAGATTGCTATCAGCTTGGGTCCCCAGGTCCCTAATTACTTCTTCTGTACTTAATGGATTACCACCTATGTGGTAATTTGTGGGCACTTTGTTTTTGCCAAAGAGGATGACTATACACTTTTTGGCATTTAGCTTGAGGCCATGGCTCTGGCACCAGTTGTCTGTTTCTATGAGGCCCTTTTGGAGGATGCTTGTGTCGGCTGGAGAGTCTATTATGGTGCCCAGTTTGCACTCATCTGCGAACTTGGTCAGCCACAGTCCTTCCATGTTGGCCTGTACCTCCAAGAAATATATACCGAACAAGAGAGGTCCCAGGACTGAGCCTTGTGGGATGCCACTTGTAACTGGTTTGGAGTCTGACATGGCTCCAGCAATTCTAACCATGTGGGTTCTGTCCTTGAGCCAGTTTGCAACCCATCTAGTAACATAGGGGTTTATATTTAAGCTGGTGAGCTTATCTATAATGCCTGATTGGGGTATTGTATCGAAGGCTTTTGCGAGGCCCAGGTAGGCTGTGTGGACCACCTTCCCCTCATCAATGGCCTTGGTGACTGTTTCAAAGAAATCGACCAGGTTTAAGAGGCAGGATCTGCCCTTAACAAAGCCGAACTGGGTAGGATCCAGTGACTGTAGGTCCCCAATATCTTTATTTATGAGGTCCATGATTATCCTTTCCATAGCTTTGCAGACCAAGCTAGTCAGGCTTATGGGGCGATAGTTTCCAAGATCTGTTGAGGCACCACCTTTGTGGAGAGGGACCACTGTTGCTGTACGCCACTCTTTGAGTACATATCCTGTAGTAAGGCTGAGTCTGAACAGTAGTTTTAGGTTTGGGTTTAGCTCTTGTTGGAGTTCATGTAGGACGCAGCCCGGGACACCGTCTGTTCCCATTGATGCTGTGTTTTTTGCTTTGGAGAGGGCGGCTCTCACCTGAGCATCTGAGATGTCAGGGGGGGCAGCACTGCTGGGATAGATATTTGTCCTTTTAGTGGGGGGGGGAGAAGTTTGCGCTGAACCTGTCAGCTAGGATGTTGGCAATGTCTGTGGGTTCAGTGTATTTTTTGTCATTTTGGACTAATCCTGAGCATATCTGGGAATTCCCACCCAGGTTCCTAACATAACTAAAGAAAGCCTTGTGATTATCCTTAGTGTCCTGTGCAATTTTTCTCTCAAAGCTGGCCTTCGACGATTTTATGAGTGCCCGTAGTTTTTTGCTAATACTGATCAGAGATGCCTTTCCTTTTTGGGATTTTGCTCTATCATGTAGTAGCTTCCTCCTTCTATTGTATAGTTTGTTTTTGGCTGGGGTCCACCAGACAGGACGTCTGCCTTTGGAGGATTTGGTCTTGGTTTTATTTGGGATTGCATGATCCATGCATTCCTGAAGGTGTTCATAGAATGCGTTTATAAAGGACTCTGCAGTCTGGGCCATATTTTCCACAGGCCCGGGGGCTTTGATGGATTCCACCTTGGTTTTGAGGAGTATGAAATTTGCTTTAGAGAAGTTTTTCACTGTGGTTTTCTGGGCGGGGGGGTCGGGATGTAAATATCCAGTGAGATTAGTTTATGGTCTGATCTTACCAGTGAGGGATGCACTTCTGGTATGGAGCATAGAGTCCCCATGTTGGTGATGATCAGGTCCAGTATGTTTTCCCCTCTTGTGGGATTGGTAACAAGTTGTTCCATATCATCTGAGTTTATAAATTCTAGGAACCTTTGGGCTAGGGTGTTGGAGCTAGAGTAATGCTCCCAGTCTATGTTAGGGTAGTTGAAGTCACCCAATATAATGGTGTTTGGAGAGACCTACATATTTTCGAGTGTTCTCAGGAAGGCCGAGTGGGGATCCTGGGTTTGGGAGGGTGGTCTGTAGCAGGCTATAAACTGGAAGGCAGTTTTACCCACTGTTAGTTGCACATGGATAGTCTCTGATGCTTCGTGCTGTGCCACCAACCTGGAGGTGTGGGTATCTTTGATGAATATTGATACTCCACCTCCTTTTGTGGTTCGGTCCAAGTTTTGGGGCTGAAAAGCATGGTATGAGGTATAACCTGGTAGTGCTGGGGTGCTCTCTGGAGCCTTGAACCAGGTTTCTGTTACTGCACAGATATTGATGTTCTCCATGCTAAGGAGAGTTTTGAGTGCATGCATCTTGAGGTTTAGACTTCTGGCATTGAGTAGCATTACTCTTAGCTTCTTATCCCTTGTAATACCTATGGAGGTGGGTTTGTCTTTTGAGTCTTGCCTGAAAAAGGCACTATGGGGGTAGCAAGAGCCTTTGCCAATATCTGAAAACCCAGGGGTAACAGGTGCAAGCCATCCCTAGCGAAGCATCGTGGCTTGTCGAGCATGTCATCCCAGGCTGACAGGCATTGGATCCCCTTTGAATGACACCAATACTTAAGCCAATTGTTGAAATTGATCATCTTGTCTTCATATTGTGGCATCATTCTTGGTGAGGGCAAGATGCTACTCAAGGTCTGGGTCATACCGGCCTGGGCTACATGCTCAGAGAGCTCCTCTATGTCTCTTTTCATGTAGTCCAGGGAGGTACGTCTCAGGTCATTCACATCAGCATGGACAATGACTGAGTCATATTTGTACTTGTCTTGGAGTGACCAGAGTGCTTGTGTTATGTGGCAGATCCTAGCGCCCGACAGGCAGCTCACCATGACCTTCTCCTTGTTCAGCCTGGTGAGTGGGACGTCAGTGTGACTGACGATAGAGTCACCTATTACAAGTGTATCAGTTGTGTTGTTTAGCCTTAAGGACTGTGACTGTTTGGCACACTGGCTTTGTGAGCTATGTGTTGCATGTGTTTTGTTTTGGGGTAGCGGTTGCTTGGGTGTCTGCTTTGGAGGTCTCTGCTGATTAGGCAGATTTTTATTTAGAGCCTCCGAGTATGTTTTTGTGTGTTTATGTGTTTGGTTTGCTATTGTGGTAGGTCTATGTGAGACTGGAATTGTAGTGAGTGTGGTTTCCTTCTCCTCCTGACTGGTTACGCCAGTACTGAGTTGAGAGAGCTTAGCCTCCAATTTGGCTATATGGTTGCATCTCTCACATGTGTTGGAATTTGTTGGGAGGAGGAGAGGATTGTCTGTGTACATGAGGCAGTTGTAACATTGCCTCAAGATTCCCAGATTCACCAGCTGGAACAGAGAGGAGAATGACAACTACCCTTTGGACATGCTAGAATAGTATTGGGAATTTCTTTATAATTGAAAAAAAAGGGCCAATGGGGAACAAGGTACTCAAGGGGAGTTTGTGAGGGTGTAGTGCTTTTAATTTTTTAGTGCTGACTTATATAATTGCTTTAGTGAGCAAGTGCCAGATAACTTAAATGCAATGTGTTACAGGTAACTTAAATGCAAAAACGACAAACAGTATCTTTCTTTCAAGTGAGACAAGGAAATAAGTACAGTAAGCAATGCAGATATCACTAGGGATCCACAGAAGTGCTGAAAAGCTGCATTTTAGGTGGAATTAGCGTTTCAGGGAAATAACAAGCATACAAACAAAGTTAGATTCAGCAGGCCTGGATCTAGTCTATGCTACAGCAAACAAGGTGTACCAATTTCAGTAAGAAACAGTTCAAATATGCAGGCACTATAAGCCTTTAACCAGAAATTCCCAGCTGAGAAGGGCAGATTCCAGCCTCTCCTCCCACCAGAGTGTAGACCACAAACCTTCTTAATGTAAAATAACTGGCCTGAAGCCCAAGTGCTTAAACCAGAACTAATACACTTTTAGAATAACAGACACTGAGCCCTCAATCAGCAGTTCCCAACTTAGAAGGATGTAAGCTACCTGTTCTGCCACTACAGTGCAGACCACAAACCTTCTTAATGTAAAACAACTGGTCTGAAGCCCAAGTGCTTAAACTAAAAGGCTTAGAATGAGTTACACCAAGCAGTAATAAATACAACTGAGTACTTTTAAGATGACGCAAAAGCAAAATAAAGTAGGAAGAAACACAAATACAGTAAAAGCAGATATATATATATATGTTTTTAAAGTGGAAAGAGAGAAAGGAAAGAGAGAAAGGAGTAGAAGAAACTAAGCTGATTGGCCTTCTCAAATGTTCTCCCTGTACTGGGTAGAATGAGGTAATGACACTAGACTGGGAGGAGGGTCCCAGATCAAATTTACATTAGGGGCGGGCAACTGCAAAGCCACCAACTATAAAGACACTATACCAACAAGGAGGGAGGGTGGGAAACAAACTGGAGAAATGTTTCTCACAGCTGAAAAGCAGCAGTGAGCCTTTAAATGAAAGTTTTAAACAGCTAAAGGAGCCTCTAGAAAAAAGAGTTTAACTGCAACAAGTTATCAGAAACAAACAACCCAACAGATGCTTAATAAAAGTGGACAATTTCCAGTTGCTGTGAAATGCATGGTCTCACAGGGGCGAACATGATGGGGTATTGAAAGGGTATGTCACACACCTGCATGACAACTAACATCCTGTCACTGCAGAATGTGTCCACAGGGAGTAACATACTATTGGTAGACATGGCATACAATAGTGACATGTGCTGGACAACACCCATATACAGTGCAACAGGAGTGTACATACCTGTAGGGCAATGCCAACTGCTGCTGAGCTACACTATGGCATACTGCATTACAGTAGTCCACATTATCAGCTGGGTCTAAACTGCAATATGTGGTGTGCAGTGTATGGGACACTGCAAGCTGACACATATGTGTAGGGCTCACCTGTCATGCATCTGCATAAATGCTAAGGGGGGGGGGTCTCAGCATGAAACACCAGTGCACTGCAGCAGGGATCCAAAGGATGGTAGGAATGGCTCTATCTGCATATAGTCAGGTCCAAGACCTGTGGCAGCTATAACCCTACCCACACTGCAATAGTGATGGCATTGTGTGAACACCATGGGATGTGCACATGAGTGGACATTGGAATCATGCAGAATAAGGGGACATGTGTAGGGTAGGCTGAGCATACACTGTCAATTGAGGAAAGCCTATGCTGGTATACCCCTGCTATGATCAGTGACTGCTGTAGTACACACAAGAGGTGTGATAAACCATCATGATAAGGGTGTGCAGACACATCCCCACATGGTGTATATGCATTGCAGTCAGCAGCTGCACACCTAACACAATCTGTAGACACTGCATGTGAATGTACAGGACATATGTTATATACTGGGTGTGTGTGTACAGGTAAGATCTGCAGTGCTGTGGCCCCATGCCAGATCACTGATGTGTGTGTAAAAGGAATAAAGGTGCATACACCCCTCATAGCCATGGTGTGCTCTGATGGTTGTCAGTGTAAGCATGTCTGCAGTGGCCATATATGGTCTGTTGATGTTGACAGCTGTAAATCAGACATCCGGGATTCACCAATGGCAAAAGTCCACATATTGTCCCAGGTATGTGTTGCTGAAACACATAGAGGCTGTGAGAGGTACAGCTGGCATAACTGACATGGTGCTATACATTCTGCAATGGGTTGGACACCTGTGAGTTGTGGTGCACAGTACATGGCAGGGTGCAGAACAGGTGCAGAGCAATAATGTGTACATGGGTCAGAGGTATCCAGGGGAAGGGGCATCACCTAGTCACAGCACATGCATCATACACATTTATACTGCTGCTACCATGGTGTGAGTATAGCTGAACTGCATGCTGTTCTGTACCATATGTTCTGCATGTTGGCAGATGGGTAATTGGAGGACTGTGTGTATGATCATTGTGCAACATAACCTGTATGTGTGTGTGTGCATCCTGGTGGTTAGTTAGTTTGCCTGCAGGGTCACTCTGACAAAGTGGTGGGAGGTAGATGCATGTATGACGTGTGTGTGCATGTGTGTGTTTTTGTGTGTGGCCATGTATGCACGTGTGATTATGGGGTGTTCATATGGCTGTACCCCATTTGGGACCATGCAGTACATGTACATAGACATGGAGTGCCATATTGCACACCAGGAATACCTGTCATGTACTCACAGGACAGCAAATAGTATAATATGGCCTGTAGCTTGGATCAGGAATCCAGAAAGAAGGTAGACCCCAGGTACACATTTAATATTGCTGTCAGCAGAGAGGTCACCTACAGTCCATGTATGAAGCTCTACAGATGCATTGGGGAAGTAATAGTCAACACCAGGGAGTGTATCTACATATTACAGTTGACACGTGATTGGCCGACGGAGCAGCATATCCAGCATGTACTGAACATTACATACACATGACACATCGGTGGGAGCTATTATGGCTACAACATAGAAGCCCACACATATAGGGGCCATGCACATCATTCCGGCCATACAGAGGGTGCATACCAAATGACAGCATTGAGGCCATGTTACTCCACTACACACAGGTCAGGCAGGTAATGTAGCAACAGGCCTTGTGTTGTGGCCGCTTGTCTGGGCATTTAGAGGACTGTGATGTTAATGAGTGGTAGCAATGTGTGTATGCTAACAAGTGTGATGCAGGATGTGGTAACACATAGACATATACTTGGGGCTGTCTGTAAAGGTATGGACAGGTAGGTGTGTGTGTGTGTGTGTGTGTGTGTGTGTGTGTGTGTGTGTGTGTGTGTGTGTGTGTGTGTGTGTGTGTGTGTACTTTTAAGCAATGCTGTACAAGTTTTAAAGTGCAGTCATTGTTTTCCCCCACAGTTGGCGAGGTGGGTCAGGATCCCTTCTTAACCCAATCTGATGTAGGTGTCCATACAGACACTGATGATGATGATAATGGTGAGGCACAGGTGGGATTGTCTGGGGCTGACACTGCACCAACATTTGACGTCCCCCTTTTAGCCCACCCCCGCACACAGTTACAGTGCCTGTACACACCCCAGCACCAGTGGCCATAGCAGTGGGACAGCTGGCGTTCAGTGGCAGTGCATGGGAAAGTGTGGTAACCATGCCTACTGTGTCCAGTCACAGCAGGCATAGCCAGATGTCTGGCAGGCTGCCACATAGGCAGATGTCTCAGGGTGCTCTTGGTAGGGCCGCTGGACATCATGCCCCTGGCATAGGCAACCTAGCTGCAACCAGCAGATGCATGTTCTGGGCTGTAATGGTGGTGCAGGCACATATTGAGCATTACACCAGACAGGACCTTAGGCTGCAGAGGGCTGCACTTTCTACTGTCGGTGACCACCTCCATGAAGTGGCGGCTGCCATCCGTGCTTCTAACGAGCAAGCAGATAGACTACATAATGAGCTGATGGCCCTCATCAGCCGTGGTGTGTCCGTGCTTTGACATGTGGTGGGGATGTGGCGACACCATGTGGACGTGGCCCAGCAATACCAACAGCTGGCACTCAGCTTGGGCATGCTAAGACTCCAAGGGGCTCCCATAGTGGCAGTAGAAGCCCCGGCAGTGCAGGGGGTGTACTGTCCACACCACACCACAGCAGGGCATGTACACGTGGTCCTGGCCAGTCCCAGGAGGGATGTGGTACCAGCAGACAAATGTCATCAGCATGTTAGAGTAGCATGTCAATGCCTATACCTGCAGATGCCCACAGAACCCCTGGCAGGCACAGTCCATGTGCCTGTGGCCGGAGGCAGTGAATTTCACACCCTGCCAGGTATGGTCTGCAGCTGTCAATAAACATCTGTGTAGGGCAGCCACAAGGCAGAACTGTGTGCATGCATACCGACACACTATGCAAACACACCTAGGGCACCTCATACCTACACACACATCACCTCAGCCAGCTCCACAGAATACACCCCTCATCCACACACATGGTGTCAAATGTATGGTCCACCCTTGGCCTCTGGCAGACCAACACCACACCCTGTGCATATGATGATACCTGTACCCCATCACTGTCATCCATACCATCAATGCAGGGACAGGCTGATATGGTTCTGATGCACATGGTGACTGTACACCAGTGTACTACAGTCCTGCAGTGTAACATGTTGTAGGGTGTAGAGTGTGAGGCATAATTTGCAGGTAGTGTAGCCATCCAGCAATGATGCCTTATAGCTGTTAGTAACACTGCTTGGTTGTGGTCTCTAAACTGATATGCAATTGTGTTGTAGGTGCACATGTGTCAGCACGAGGATGCCCTGTGCATATGATGATACCTGTGCCCCATCCCTGTCATCCATACCATTGATACAGGGACAGTCTGATATGGTTCTGATGCACAGGGTGACTGTACACCAGTGTACCACAGTCCTGCAGTGTAACATATTGTAGGGTGTAGAGTGTGAGGCATAATTGGTAGGTAGTGTAGCTGTCTAGCAATGATGCCTTCTAGCTGTTAGTAACACTGCTTGGTTGTGGTCTCTAAACTGATATGCAAGTGTGTTGTATGTGTACATGTGTAAGCACAAGGATGGTCTGCAGTCATATTGCACAACAGGGTATGTCACTGTGCTGACACCAAGGCAGTGACATATCTGGAGTACAGTCGAACACATTTCACAGGTTACTATACCGGGAATTGCCTGTGCCACATGGACAGGTGG
Organism: Protopterus annectens; assembly: GCF_019279795.1. Classification (NCBI taxonomy): domain Eukaryota; kingdom Metazoa; phylum Chordata; order Ceratodontiformes; family Protopteridae; genus Protopterus; species Protopterus annectens. Next base: position 1,450,134,263 of record NC_056746.1, on the reverse strand, counting down.
CCTGCTGAGGTGTGTATTCTCTGCAACCTGATGTAGACCCATCCACATACATGCACACTGTTACTTGCCAACACTGGGACTAGACCCCTACCTATTAATGTTGTGATACTGACGTGTGTGGCCTACATTGCACAAACACTGCCTTAACCACTCTGTATCCAACAGACCTTGTTCTAGCCAGAAATAAAATGATCAGCCCTTGCAGGTCATAAACTCAAGGCTCTTTACATTGCAGTCACAACACATGACCACTACACCATGACCACTGTGGGGACAGCTGTTGTTTTACTGATATAGCTGTCATTACCCAAATTGAGTGGTATCGAACACTTGCCTTTACATCCTAGATTGTGTAGCCCTTGTCATTAATATGACTGTTGCATCACATATGTTGTTTTGTCATAATGTACACATAGCAGATACATATGGTGGGATACATGTGGGAGGGTATATGCAACTGTGACATCTACTCAAGACAGGTATATGGTTGTAATCATATAGGTGTATAGATATCTACATGTACATACATAGGTATACACATACATATGTCTGTATACACATCTGTAAAGTGCTACATATATATGGCCATGTGTACACCTCTTCATATGTACATCAGTGTACATATCTATACATATATGCATCTATACTTATGTGTGTGTATATATATATATATATATATATATATATATATATATATATATATATATATATATATAGGTATACGTATATGTACATATAGATATATGTGTATATAGCTATATATTTATGCACATCCTATGTGTACAGATATGCCTAGTTATGTTGGTATATATATATATATATATATATATATATATATATATATATATATATAGATATATAGATATCTCTGACTATATGTGCATACATATCTATACCGATATACCTACTACTGTCAATATATCTGTAGATATCCATACGTTTATGTGCATATGTATCACTATCTGTATATGTGTAGACTCTGTATATGTATATATCTGGGTGTGTATATGTATGTCTATGTACATATACATATACATACCCATCGATATATATTGATATGTATATGTGTAATCACACACACACACACATATATATATATATATATATATATATATATATATATATATATATATATATATATATATATATGTATATATATATCTGGATGATGATATGTACAGATGTTTTTACCATATGTCCTGGACACAGAGTGTAGACCTACCCCAGCCCCTATAGTCCCAACGTCATAGTGCAAGTGGATGTCAGGTATGTATAGCAGGTATATTGGTAGACTATTGCTACTGTAATTGGGATTGTCTTCACATACATGGTGTGTGTAGGAGGTCACATCTGCTTTCCAAATGTGTGCCATTGGCTACTGACAGACATCCTAAGGACATCCTGGTAAAGTACAACTGCTAGCATGTAATGCCCCCATGTACTGTAGCACAGACAGTGGCCAATATATGTGGACATTCTGAAACACTCTTTACAGTCCGGAAGTATACACAGTACCCCTTAGTGCTAAACATGTGTACCGTGCATGACAATATGGATGTTAACAGCCCTGTAGATTGGTATAACACATAATGACTGGTATACATGTGCCACCACAGGTTATGCATTCACACACCCCTGTCTGGCCTGACACATGAGGGTTGGGTGGGTGGCTTAATGGCTAAGGTGTCTGCCTGACAAACACAAGGTGCAGGGTTTGAGTCTCACAAGGGATAATTGGCTAAGCTTAAAATGGCTCACAAGGGCAGTTTGCTTAGTACTGAACTATGAGCTATGAACATAATAACCACTGGTACAGGGGTGCCATGGCCACATACTACCCATTAGATAGTGGCATACATCTGTACAGCATCTCACTGCTCTGTCTGACATACATGACTGTTAAGGGAGCAGTACATCCAGCAAGTATCTCCACATAACATCTCACTGGATAGGTACACTAAGCTGATAGACATGTAACAATGCACTGTGCAGGCTACAGGCAGACTGGCTCAACACTGGCCAACATCTCCTGTGGGGTAATGCACATGTACCTGCATATATAGCAGGCTCTGCAGGAATGTAACACCATGGGGTAAGATACACCTGTGTGAAGGTGTATAACCACATCCAATGTGAACACAGCCACAGCTCCATATGGTAAGCTAGCATAAAAGTACAGTATATGGACTTATCTGTTCAACGCCATCCTCATATGTGCCACTCACAGACTATCCCTACATATACCTGGCTGCTACATGGTGTGGTCTGCTGTCTGTCTGTGGTATGGGACATGTGTGTGTGTATGGCCCTACAAACATGTAAACCAATATGGTAACATGCAGTGGAGCAGCATGTAACATCAAATAGGACGGAACCTATAACAATGACATCTACCACAGTCTGTACACAGGCTAAAGACCATGTTCACAATACACACACTGTCGACATTCACCATAGTTACACAGACCTCAGTACTGTACAAATTACCATAGAATGTCCTGGTAATGTCATTAAATATTACCCGTACTGTACATAACACATGTTGGAGTCTGATATCTCAATGGCTTGCTATCAGATATGATGACACTAATGATGGTGTACAGCACATATGCACCTCTTAATGCATGACATGTGTATAAAGATTGACAGAGTTGTGGCTGGAAGCACATACACAAGGCCAGTATTGACATGTTGCTGTGATAATCTCATACATGTACTGTCATAACAGGGTTTGTTGCAACCTATGTCCTATGAGTGATATGAAGTCAGTAACTGTCATGGTTTCCACCATCTACAGACTGCAATCCTCACACTACCTTCTGCAGTTCACAGATATGTGCTCTGTGGGTAACACAAGACACCAAGGGCACAACACACTGCCCAGTCTGCAGACGACCCTGCAGATGTGGATTCCTCATAAACATAGTACTGACATGGCAGGTATTACAACATGTAAGGACAGCCATATCCACACACACACTGTTAAGCCAACATTACTCTACATGTAGTATAGCAGCACTTATAGTCTGTAGTCAGGTCAGGCACATCCCCCTCCTGTATGTTGCCCTGTTTCTACAGTGTAAGTTGATAGAGGTAAATCCCCAATCCATCTGCGATGCTGTTCACAAAATGACATATCTAGTTCCTGCTCACAGTGGATGTAAAGGGCCAACACCAAAATTATGTTCCTAGATATTGGAGTGCGTTTCCATGCAATTGGCTATGGGAATGTTACCACAGCTGTTCCACATGCAGTCAGCTAGAGGAGAACTGCAAGTGGTGCAGAGGCCATCAGCTGATCATGACCATCACTTACAAGACACAAGCTGCTGCATAGCAAAGCAGGTGTACATCCCATATCCACCAGAGAGGGAGTGGGCACGACAGACAGAAACAAAGTATGTCAGGGAAGGTGTGGGTGAGTAAAACCTAAGCATGTTTGTGTCACACACCTACCAGTATGGGGTTTCAAACACCTGACTGACTATGCATAGCTATCACATGTGTATGCAGTTATTGCATACGCCACATAGCTTACATGTTGGTAAGCTGTCCAGACGTATATGTGCTGGTGAGTGACATCTGCAACACTGTTGCGATACAGTAGGTGTAGCACACAAGCCTGTCCACATGAACAGGTCTCAGTGTCAACACAGCCACACTCTGTAAGTGGACTCATACACATTGCCACACTTGGCAGGGTAATAAATACACTTCCTAACCAGTTACCTTGTCACAATACAGTAATGTATAGGTATCAATTGGTGTGCAGGGTTATCCTGGGGTTCTATGGTCAAAGGGTATGTGACAGTGTCTGACATTAGAGAGCATGCTTCATTATGCCAATAGGGGTGGTACTGGGTGTGAATGTGGTCGGAAGCATCATACACCACACACACAGACACAGGGTGCTAGTACCGGCATGCATGTCTGCATTGCTTCATGGGTGTGTAGTGGTTGATGGTGCCAGATGGCTGTACAAGGCTAGGTGAGGGGTATACCTTGACATCAGACCACATGAGAATGGTCTGCATTATGGCTAAGGGGTATAGTGTCCAGAATGGACCACGCAGGTGGGTATAGTATTCACCATCCAGTCACCTGGGTTACTATTGTGCATGGCTAGTGCTGTGCAATGCTTGGCACATATGTGTTCTATACACCATGACATGGACGATGTTTGGGATGTGCACACGTCCCACATTCATGTACAGTGGCATGTGAAAGTATACCTGGTTTGTCTGGCCCATGTTGTGTACACGGAATGTTATCATCAGATGTGACAGTCCCGCTATCATTTGGTGGGGCCAGGTAATGGACAGCAGGTTGACCCTGCACTTACATTGATAGCATGCTACAGGTATTCCCTGGTGTCAGTGGCATCTGTCCATACAGGGTATGTGTGTAAGGCATGGTATGTCCTTTGTGGATTACATTTGATGGAACCACAGTTGTTGCAGGCACCCAGTGGGAAACATACTGAAGGCGCACTGCCTGCAGTTATGTGCCTATAGTACTGATGGACAGGGTGCCATGTCCTCTGTAGGCCACTGCATTCACACCATAGTTACTATCAGTCGCCAATATACAGTGTATTACACACATCTTGGCTGTTGCCTCACAATGTGTGTGTGTATAAGACATGGGTTGAGAGTGTGCTCTGGGTAATACTGGGGTTGCTAACTGTGATTGCCTGTCCTTGATGTCACATGTATGGGTATGGATATGCACCCTAGCTTGTCGGCTACTTCACAGCTGTTTTCCCTGTACAGTGGACATTGTGATATGTACTAGGGCCCCCATATAAGAAAATTGCAAAACCCACTACACATTGGGACCAGGTGTCATAAACACACACACACACACACACACACACACACACACACACACACACACACACACACACACACACCCTCCTCCACACAGGATATGAGGTACAAACACACAAGCACACACACACCTGTCATGTCTGGGAGTAGAGCCTTTACCTAACTAGTTTATTACACTATGGCACTATGCAGTTATAGTATGTGCCACGGTGATTACTGCAGTACTCCTTCCCCAAATGTGTATAGCACATTGGCTGACATCAGCAGGATTGCCAAAGTAGGGCATTTGACATGTACTGAGTGTGACTAGCCTAAAATGCATTGCTCCCTACACAGACAGTGGAACACACACAAAACATCCGAAACTGCCATGGGTGAGTATAGAACCCAACCAAAGTTCTGGATCACACTACAGCAGTACGCAGTTATGGCACTCGCTATAGAGATTACTGGGCTACAACCTTCCCAGAGATGTATTTTGGGGTGGATGACATTAGCAGCCTTACCAAGGTAGAGCATTTAAATTATAGGGGGTGTGCCTACCCTGAAAAGCATTGCTTTGGACACAGACACATGAACTTGCCAAGGTTGGGGTTAGAACTCCTACTTTAGTTTATCACACTACAGCAGTACACAGTTACATCACACGCTATGGAGATTATGGGCCTATCTTTTCCCCAAAGGTGTATTTCACAGTTGATGACATTGGCTCACTTGTCAAAGTGGACCATTGGAGGTTGTAGTGTCTGTGAATGGACTCAAAAGCATTGCTCCCTGTACTGACAAAGTCACACACAAACACACATACATCCACACTTGCTATGTCTGGGAATAGAACATCTACCTACTTAGTTTATCACACTACAGCAGGACGTAGTTACAGGACATGTTATGGAGATTACTGGGCTGCCACTTCCCAAAGGTGTATTATTAGGGATCTAGGACTGTTGAACGAAAGTTCAAAAGTCTGAATCCACTATCACCGAACACACTTTAACAAAAGCGCTTTCACAGAAAAAACACTTTCACTAAAGTGTGTTAAAAAAAAAAACCCATTAAATCTACATTTGCAAGCTCCCCTTCACCCCCTACTTTAATATTCTCACTCCGAGATTGCACTGCAGTGGGGAAAAGGGAATTTTTCCTTATCCGCACCATAGTACGACCGGCACAACAGGCATACTTATGCAAAAATGCTATTTCAGTGAAAAGCATTTTCACTTAAGTATGCCTGCCCATTCACGATTTGGTAAAAAGTGCATTCGAGCAAGAGTCCTAGACCCATTACTAGGTGGATGACATCAGCTGCCTTGCAAAGGTTGAGCATTTGGATTGTGGGGAATGTGGCTAGCCTAAAAAGCATTGCTCTCTACACAGACAGACACTTGCATTCACACACAGTTGCCATGTCTGGGAATAGAACTCCTACCTAACTAATTTATCACACTACAGCGGTACACAGTTATAGGACGCACTATGGAGATTACTGGGCTGCAGTTTCCCAGAGGTGTATTACTAGGTGGATGACATCAACAGCCTTGCAAATGTTGAGCATTTGGCTTGTAAGGAGTGTGACTAGCCTAAAAAGCATTGATCTCTACACAGACCAGACAGGAAGACACACACACAGTTACCATGTCTGGGATTAGAACACCTACCTAACTACTTTATCACACAATAGCAGTATGCATTTACAGGATGCACTATAGAGTTTATTAGTCTACAATCTTCCCAGAGATGTATTTCTAGGTGGATGACATCAGCAGCTTTGCCAAGGTTGAGCATTAAAATTGTAGGGAGTGTGATTAGCCTAAAAAGCATTGCTCTGTACACAGACAGACATACACACACCCAGTTGCCATGTCTGGGATTAGAACACCTACCTAGCAACTTTATGACATGAACACAATACGCAGTTACAGGGCACGCTATAGAGATTACTGGGCTGCAGTCTTCCCATAGGTGTATTTCTAGGTGGATGACATCAGCAGCCTTGCCTCAGTTGTGCATTTAAATTGTTGGGATTGTGACTACCCTTAAAAGCATTGCTCTCTACACAGTCAGACAGACATGCACACAAATGCTTGCCAAGTCTGGGATTCGAAGTCCTACTTACCTAGCTTATCACACTACAGCAGTACGCAGATATAGGACACACAACAGAGATTACTAGGCTACAACTCTCTTAAATGTGTATTTCACATTGGATGACTTCAGCGGGCTTGTCATAGTAGGGCTATGGGAAGGGCAGTGTGCATGCATGGGCCATTACCCATTCATGTAGGGGTTGACACGCCACATGCGGCCACACACAGGGTCATATTTCACAGGTACGTGTATACAGTTGCTAGATGACTACTTCCTTGTACAGTCATGTTGCACAGCTGGCATGTGCACCACATGGTCTGTAATGCTGACAGATACTGGTGGCTAGTGTCTGCAGTGAGTGACATCTGCACCTCATGTATTTGGGCCCTTTGGCTGTGTGCTGGGTGGGACAGGCCTGGATGGTTCCTTGTCACAGTCATCCTCTTCCACACATCTATGTCCGTCTACCTTTGGCTTATCATAGTGTGTTATCCTTACATATATGTCTGTATTCCTATCCACTGTGTGTGCAAGGCATGAGTGGTGCATACTGATAAGAGTCTGCACTAACAACTACGACTGCCATATACTAGTCCACTGATGTTTGCAGACATGGCCTTCATGTGTTTAAGTGTGTGAGCATGCCCAGTATGACCTTTCAGTATGTTGTTGCCTTACATTGCCTTCATTTCTCTAAGTGTATGAGCATGTCCAGTATGGCCGTCTATATTGCATGCGTGGGTCAAGTCCAGGTAGTTTGTAATGCAGTGCTGACCTTTGTGTTGTATACCAACAGGTAGCATGCTGTCTCTGCAGGGTATCCATCGATCATTTGGCATTTCTGCATAGCGGGAGGGCACACCTGACTATTTCTACATTTCTACACAGGACTGGGGGGGCACACCTGACTGTTGCTATATGTCTACGTAGGATGGGGGGCACACCTGACACTTGCACATATTTGTTGGGACTGTACTGGTATGTCGGGCACTCTATTTTAGTCTGTAGTCTTACCTATCATGCTGGCTAGAGGCATACTAGTGTACTACAGATCATGGCTTTGGTTGCCCTACATGTTTTTGTCTGACTTCCTACCCTTCAGAACTAACATCCCATTGCCTGCCCTGCTGTGGTCTGTCTGTGTAGGCCTGGGGGGAGGTTAACCATAGTCAAAGAAAATAAACACCACTGCGATAATGAGAAGCTGTAAACCAGTTTAATAACTGTCATATACCAAGACACTGATGAAGGACTTTGTCCGAAAGCTTTGGTCTTGGTATATGACAGTTATTAAACTTCTTTAACTTGGTGCTGTGAAGCTGTTTTTTTTCCTTTGGGGGAGGTTAACCATAGCCATCATTCTGGGCCATGGCACTGGCTCTGTTTGGGTTTGTCTACACCTGTCCTGCTGGCTGACACTGTTGTTGAATATGTGAACCGTTCTGACAGGCATGTGTCGGTCATATGGACACACATGTCAGTCAGCACATTTCCTGCAGTGAGTTTTGTCACCCTGTGTAGTACTGGTTACTATGGTGACTCCAGTATGTGTTACAGATGTCATAGTGCTACTATGGGTGTCTACTGTCTGCTGCCATAGCATTCAGCCACCCAATTCCCTTGCATGCTCACATCCATACCATAGCTAGAGGTAATGACACATTCTACTTCATATGACAATTGGTAGGTTGATTGACTTACCTTGTGGGTGTGCCAGACTTGTGGATGTTGCTGGTGGGCTGCCTATTTTGGATGCACATAGTACACTCCCTATACTTGGTAGAGCACAGGTAGTGTCATGTTTGGTATCCCTTTTACTGTATGTGTGAGTTGGGAGAGGTGTCTTTCCCTGGGTCCCTACTGTGTCAGTGCATGTGCTATGTGTTGCCTCTTTGCCAAGGCCAAGGCATACTGGGCATGTTTCCTTCTGCCTACTGGGGCAGGCTCAGGTTGTTCTTCCTCCAGGTCACTCTGTGCCTGTGCATGCCTTGGCATTGGTGGGGGGCTGTGTGGCCCTGCCCCATGCTGTTTCTGCTGCAGCTGTTTCCGCAGGATCATATTGTGTAGTATAGCACAAACCATAACAATTTGGGTACATGTAGCTTGTGAATACTGCAAGGCTCCACTGGATGTGTCCAGACACCGGAACTGTGTCCTGTGCATCCCAAACACATGATCTATTATATGTCTGGCCTGTGTGTGTGCCTCATTACGGCATTGTTGTTCAAGTGTGTGTGCATTTCTTATGGGTGTCATCAGCCATGGCACCAGTGTCTACCCAGCATCCCTCACTAGGTGGCTGTAGGGAATATCCTCATTGGCAAATCTCTGGTACAGCTGCGTCAGATGCCATATGTGGGAATCGTCATAGCTTCCAAGACAGCCTGCACCCACATTCATTATAATGCCCTGGGCATCACATACTACCTGGCAGTTGATGGAGGGCATAACCCTGTGGTTGATGTAGGCCCTACCCTGCTCACCAGGTGGTGCTTTGATACATGAGTGCATGCAGTCTATAGCACCCACTACCCCAGGGTATTCTGCTATTTGGTGGAAGAGATGCATATTGCTGGTCAACACCTCACAGGTGTTGAAGAAATATATGTGCTCATTGACATGTGCTGACATGGCATCCAGGAACTGGTGGAATACTCTGGATGCTGATGCCTGTGAGATCCCCATGATATCCCCAGTTGTGCTTTGACTTGTACCTGTGGCTAGTATTCCTAAGCATACACATACCTTGGTATCCACTGGGATGGGTTCCCCTCGGTCAGTTTGGTGTGACAGGTATGGCCGGCACAGCTCAACATATTGCTGTAGGAGGTCTCATTGTCCACCCTATAGTGGTCCACTATCTACAGTTCATGTAGCCCCTGGTAGATTACCCTGGGTCTGTACACTCTTCTCCATCTCCTCACTGTGGGTTGTTCAGCAGCATTCACATCCTCACCGCCCTCAGCCTCTTGCACATATTGTTCTATGTTGCCTGCTGCAGCCCTTCTCATTTTGTAGGTTTGTTAGTTAAAATTTCCCTGCTTGTATACACCAATGGTGTAGAGTGTGGGAAAAATCAGATGGGAAGGTGTTTGTTTAGTTTATAGTAATGTTCTGGCCTGGGCTGGTCTGCTGCCTGAGTAACTGGCTGATTCTGATACACTTCACCTGCCAGCTAAGCTAGTTCTCCTTGATTACCTTCCTACTGCTGTTTTCCCTTCCCATTGCCTTCCTGTTTAAGCCAGTGTGCACCACGCAGACAGAGTGCTCAAATGTGCACACTGCTGCTATTTCCTGGTTTAACCTCTTTTTTCTTCCTGTACAACACACCTGCTTAGGCTTTGTAAAGACTGCTAGGCAGGTTTAGACACTCCCCCTAGCTTAGCTGTGTTAAGCTGAGATCAACCCCAAGCCACAGGGCTCCAATCCACTTACATTATGCCTGACACACACACCCATGATGTCACCTACCTCCTAGGCTTGCACCAAGCTATTCCTACTCTTACACTATTGGGACCTGCCTCACATCCTGGGGAAAACTGGGATTCACTATCCTTCCCCTCACTTGCATAGGATTGCCTGCTAATGCATAGTTACATGTCTTACACTGAGCCTCCCCCATTAGCAACCACTACTCACTGGCCAGGTTGTCTTCTGTCTGCTATTGACTTGCATGACAGAATACTGATTTTAGTTGGAATGCTTAATTTCGGTTCATTTTGTTATTTTCCCCGATCCCGTTTGTGCGCCGCTGCCCTACGCTTAAACAGCCGAGATCATCTAAAAAGAAATAAAAGTTGATTTTTTAAATTTTTGTATTGTTTGCAATGCCAGTGGCCTTATACTTGGCCATTGGCATGCTTACTACATGATATTTAGCCTTTATTTGGGGCTGTCATAACTCCATTTTGGATTTTGCAGAAATGTACTCGGTTACTAACTGAGTACATTTCTGCTGATTGCAATAGTCTTGCACAGACGGTCACAAGCTTCTTGGATTGCAAATTCACCTCATTTGCATGGATTCCTCCTACAAATGGGGTGATTTGCATACAAGGTCTTTGTCCATGCAGGATTAGTGTAAGAGCTTTCATGCACGCCCCTGCAGGCTGTTCCTGGATCGCACGGCAGACATATTGCCTGCTTGAGCTCCTGCATCAATCGTGCACGCTGTGCAAGCTTTCAACAATCTAGGGGACTGTCTAGAATTTTCCATCTGAGTAAAAATGTAATAATTTGTTTGTGTATATGTTTTTGTGTTTGTTTACATCTGTGTAAAAATCCTTTTATTTGTGTTTTATTTTGTGTTTTAAACTGCAAAAATGTAACAGTTTGTTGAATGTCTTTTTGGAGCTTTTCTCCCCGGGCTTCTGCTGAAAATGGACATGTATCCAGTAGGACTGTCCCGGTAAACAAATGTAAAATAAATAAATAAATAAAAATAAATTATCTTCAAAAAGTTTTACCCTTGGAAAAGGTTTACGTATGTTCCTGCAGCCCATACTTGTATTGTTTTCCCCTATAGAAGTGGTGGTCCTTTTCACCACACTGTACTAGATTAGTAGCACAAGATTTCTAGTTATTAGGAAGATACTGCACTACACTTACCTGGAATTGACTGAGCTTGGTTTTCCTGTTTGTTTCCTTAGCAGCTGGCCTAGTCCAGTTTTTCTGGCTGTATTACTTTCTGTCTAACCCCCTCCTCCACCTTGAACTTGCACTCCTCCCTTCCACTCCTGCTCAATTACAGAGGAATAAAAAAAACTGATGTAGAAAGGCAACACCCCACCCCAGATTCACGAAGCCGCTGATCCCGTGCAGGATTAGTTTTAGAGCTAATCCTAGCAATATGGCCATCATGTAATCCAGGAACGAGCTCCTGGCACGTGAATGCGAGCTCTAAAACTAATCCTGCATGGACTGAGCTCGGGGATGCAAATTACCTCATTTGCAGGTGAAAACCATGCAAATGAGGGTAATTTGCGATCCAAGAAGATGTCACCTGTCCGTGCATGACTAGTGAAGTCTGCAGAAATGTACTCAAGTAGTAACCGAGTACATTTCTGCAAACTACAAAACAGAGCCATGACAGCTCCAAATAAAAGGTGTATATCATGTGTAAGGCATGCCAATGGCCAAATATATGGCCATTGGCATGTGTTCAGAAAAAAAAAATAAGTTTAATTTCTTTTTGCCAATTTTGTCTGTTTAAACATAGCGCAGCGGCATGCAAACGTGATCAGGCCAAAAATAAAAATAAACCTGGAATAAGCTTCCTAACCAAAAGCAGTATTTTGCCATTATACTCAATGGCAGGCAAAATACAGCATGGGCAGGGAATAATGGTTGCTAAGGGGGAAGGCTCAATGTGTGACATGTAACTATGCATTAATAGGAAATTCTATGTAAATGAGGAGTCTGATAGTGAATCACATATTTTCCTGCAGGTATAGCTTGCACCCAAGTGTGTAGGAGCATTAAACCATGGATTAAGCCTTAAAGCTAGATGACTTCATGGGGGTGGTGTCATGTAAGGTGTAAGCTTACTGGAGCCCTATGGCCCAGGTTTGTCCTCACCTAAGCAAAGCTAAGGCAGGGGGATGTGTCTAGGGTTGTCTTATCTCTCACCAAGAAAACCGTGGTGTACACAGGGTAGGACAAGCTAAAATCTTGTAAAAGGTGCTTACAGTGTTTACGCATGTGTGCGTGGTGTGCACCAGATGTAAAAAACACAGGAAATAGCAGCTCCGTTCACATCTAAGCACTGTGTTTGCCGGGTGCACCCCTGGGCTTAAACAGGAAGGCACTAGGAAGAGAAACCAGCAGTAGGAAGGTAATCAAGGAAAACTAGCTTAGCTGGCAGGTGAAATGTATCAGAATCAGCCAATTACACAGGCAGCAGCCCATCCCAGCCCAGAATACCACTATAAACTATGCAAACACCTTTCCTTCTGGTTTTTCCCATATACTGTACACCAGTAGTGTATACAGGCAATTTTACCTTACAAAAGCAACAAAATGATAGCGGCTGCATTTTCTCTCATAAATCAAAATGTGAAAGAGGCTGAGGGTGGTGAGGATGAGAATGCTGTCAACCAACCCACAGTAAGGAGACGGAGAAGAGTGTTCAGACCCAGGGTAACCTACCAGGAGCTACATGAGCTGGAGATAGTGCAGCACTATAGAGTGGATAGGGACCTTCTACAGCAAATTGTTGAGCTGTTCTGGCCACGCCTCATACACAGAACCAACAGAGGGGAACCCACCCCAGTGGATACCAAGGTATGTCTAGGGCTAAGAATACTAGCCACAGGTAGCTTCCAAAGGCCAGCTGGGGATATCATGGGGATCTCACAAGCATCTGCTTCTAGGGTATTCTACCAGTTCCTGGATGCCAAGTCAGCACATGCCAGTGAGCACATATTCTTCCCCATCAGTGTTGAGATGTTAGCCAGAAATATGTGTCTCTTCCACCGAATAGCAGAATACCCTGAAGTAGTGGGTGCTATAGACTGCATGCACATATGCATCAAAGCACCACCCAGTCAGCAGGGTAGGGCCTACATCAACCACAAGGGCTTCCCTTCCATCAACTGCCAGATCATGTGCAATGCCCAGGGTATTATAACGAATGTGTGTGCAGGCTGCCCTGGAAGCTATCATGACTCCCACATCTGGCATCTGACGCAGCTGTACCAGAAATCTGCCAATGAGAAAATCCCTGTCGCTCAGCTAGTGGGGGATGCTGGTTACGCACTGAAGCCATGGCTGATGACACCCATCAGAAATGCACACACACACACCTGAACAACAACTCCATAATGAGGCACACGCACAGACAAGAATCATAATAGAGCTTGTGTTATGGATGCTCAAGTCACGGTTCTATTGCCTGGACACATCCAGTGGAGCCTTGCAGTACTCCCCAGCTACATGTACCTAAATTGTCATGGTACGTGCCATGCTACACAATACGATCCTGCAGAAACAGCAACAGCAGGACCAGCATGGGGCAGGGCCACACAGCCCCCCACCAATGCCAAGACCTGCACAGGCACAGAGAGACTCAGAGGAGGAACAACCTGATTCTGCCCCAGTATGCAGAAGGAGGCGTGCCCAGTATGCCTTGGCCTTGGCAAAGAGGCAATGCATAGCACATACACTGACACAATAGGGACCCAGGAAGTGACACCTCTCTCTGACTCCCACATACAGTAAAAGGGATGCCAAACATGATGCTACCTGTGCTTTACCATGTATAGGGAGTGTACTATGTGCATCTGTCATAGTCAGCCCTCCAGCACTATCCTCAATAATGGCACAGCCACAAGGTAAGTCACTCTTTCTACCAATCACCGAATGGAGTAGTATGTGTAGTTACTTGTATCTATGGTATGAATGTGATCACGCAAGGGGATCAGTTGGCTGAATGGGATGCCAGCAGATAGTAGACACCTCTAGTGGCAGCATGAAATCTGTAATACTGGTGTCACCATAGTAGCCAGTACTGGACAAGGTGCCAAAACCCACTGCAGGAAATGTGCTGGGACACATGGGTGTCCATATGACACACACATACCAGTCAGTGAAGCTCACATACCCAACAGCAGTGTCAGCCAGGAGGACAGCTGTAGACAAACACAAACAAAGGCAGTGCTAAGGTCTCTCATTGATGGCTATGGAGAACATCCCACCCCAGACCTACACAGATAAACTACAACAGGTCAGACAGTGGGATGTTAGTTCAGAAGGGTAAGAAGTCAGAAACTGGTATGCAGGTCAACCAGACCAATGAGCTGTAGTACACTGATATGTCTCTAGTCAGCATGATAGGATACAATACAGAATGAAATGGAGTACCTGACATACCAGTACAGTAATAGCAAATGTGTACAAGTGTCAGGTGTACCCCCCAATCCTGTGTTGAAATTTAGAAACAGTCAAGTGTGCTCCCTCCAATGTTATGTAGAAATGTAGTAACAGTCAGGTATGCTCCCCCCATCCTATGTAGACATGTAGTAACAGTCAGGCATGCCCTCCCCAATCCTATGTAAAAATGTAGGAACAGTCAGGTATGCCCCCCCCAATCCTATGTAGAAATGTAGTAGCAGTCAGGTGAGCTCCCCCCATATGATGTAGACATGTAGTAACATGTATGTGTAGGTATAATACCAGTGGAGCACAGATGACCTGAGCTGACCAAGGTAGCAGGTTAGATTGTAGCATTTGTACAATAAGCAGTTATGCATGTGTTAGTTTGGTGTGTGTTATGTATTGTGTGACAGTGGTAAGTATGTATGCATGTTGAGTTGAGACCCGGTGGCCATTGCCCACAAGTGACGATGACAGGGCCAAGTCCTCAAAACCACAGTGCCAAAGACAATTACCCCCAGTATAACACATGCTAGCAGTAAGCAATTGTAAATGTAGGGTGGTAATATGTGTCACCATCAGAAAGATGGACATGGCATGACTGTTAGGCCAGATTTACAAGCAGTACACAGGGAAAGGTATCCCAGGCATACAGTATATAGTGTGTAACTGTGAAATGGACACACCCTTGGAACTGTACTTACAGGTATGCATCTCAGTAACTGGCCTTGTAGTAGGAAATGCCGATGTCATCTGGCTGAGCAGTTGCAGATCACAAAGGTGATATGACCAATGTATTGGGAAATGGCTGATGTCCCTGCACAAGCCAGCATAGCTGGCATGCCCCATGCATATCTGTGAGTCAGATGCAAGTAGTGTCCATAGCACACATGCACCCAGGTCACCCAAACACCAACTACAGGTACTTCTCTTGTCATATCTCTGCTGTTGGGAGGGGTACAATATGACCCCCACAAGTGTATGGCAATAGCAAAAGAATGCAACATGCAGTGCAGGTGTCCCATGCTGGTGTGTCCCTAGCTGTAAGTAGCATCCTGCCACCATACACACCACCTGATAAATACCAATATAAAGTATTGGCATGAACACCTAGCACACCTACCCTGTGACCCCAGGGGAATATACTGCATGGCAGTCTGGGACTCTAGGACTGACAGAATGAAATGGCCTGCTACAGCTGGCCTGCCTCACCACCAAATGGCCTGCAGGCCTCTGCCAAGGCCTGTGTCCCATGTGCACTGCCAATGTATGTTACGTAATGGACACCCAAATAACAACATAACACACTCCACACAAGCCATATGCAAGGCCATGTGGACAAACCACAGTAACATGTCCACCATGTCCCACTGCATGAACTGTGGACCAACACCAAAACACAGCTGGGATGAGATGATAACTACAGGACAAGTATTAACAAATGTATGCATAATATATGAATGAGGACAGAATAATCAAGGAGTGGGAGTGGGAGCATGGGCGGCATGGAATATGTAAGGTCCAACAAACAAAGCCTTGTTCACATACTATCCCTGGCTGCAAACACAATAATGGGTGGCTAAAAACCTGCCCATACATCACAATAGGGACAGTTCCCTAACTTATGAGCCCTGCCTCTGGGTAACCTGTGTGAATCTGTACAGCTGTGAGGTATTGCCACAGCAAGATAAGGCCATAGTGTCATGTCAATGGATGTACAAGTATGGGATCCTCTGGCAACATGGTACCAAGGTGCTGAACTGGATACACAGACCCAGCAGCAAGTGTCAGCAGCTCATCCCCCCAGAATGCCATAACCTTCCATGAATATGTAGGTGTCTGACCACAATACTACATATCATGAATACATTAAAACATTAATACCCACAAAGGGACTTTAAATCAAAAAATGACATTCATTTATGACATATTCCATATCCATTTAACCATCCTATACCATTTTTTTACCATTTTTTACTGCTAAACATCAAACAAGAAAAACATTGACCCTCCCCTAATAGAATTCTAATATAAACAAACTTAACATATTTTTCATGTCACTAAATACTATTTCATTGACACATATATTAAATACTTTTAATAAAATTATTCCTTATATAATATTTCATTTTCATTACATTATATTTCATTCCCAACTTTATCAACATACACCCATTATTTACTAATCTCATATCTTAACTATCTAAATATTAAATATAAATTCATATGTCCAAAATAATATCCACAACTTCACCTGTCTTGACACAAACCTACACAATAATACTACCATAAACTAAAAATAATACCTACATTCCACAATCCATATCCAAATTGAGACCCCTAGGATATAAAGTGCCCAAATACACTATCAATTTAGTTTCTAACTTAATGAGCCTTCACTTGAAGTTATCACCTCCCAAACTTCATCCCTCATAGGGTTGTGCTAACACACTAAAGAAGAAACTATCCATGTTACCCCCATGGGTGCTGCAAAAATGTTGAGCCACTGGGCTTTCCATCCTTCTATTTCTTACATCTCCCAAATGCTCCAAAATTCTCAATTTCACCTTCCTTTTGGTTTGTCCCACATACTACTTACACGGTGTGCATCCATATCCAATAATGTAGACCACATCATATGAATCACATCTAAATTCAATCTTTATCCAAAACTTTTTCCCATTTACCATCCATCCATCAATATTTTTCATTTTATCACACACTTTGCATGCACCACATGGGAATGCACCCTTCCTATTTCCTACATCACCCTTGGCCCTTGGTCTCAACAGCTCTTTCAGGTTGTTGAACTGAACCTAGGAAAATATAACTCTATCCGGAAACAATTTCCCCACCATTTCATCCCTACAAACCACAGGCCAAAGGTCATTAACTAACCCTTACAATATGTCAGAGAGGGGAGAAAATTTGGTCACAAAAAAAAAGAGGCTCAATTCCATCCTTCGCAACTTCATCCTCCCTCGTGAACTTCTGATGTCTACTAAAACAACTAGATTTCCTTTTATAACTGGTCTTCCTTTCTAACTTATTTAATGATTCACATATGTGCTCTTCAGTATATCCCTGCTTTAATAACCTTTTCTTCACCATATCAAATTCTGCCTTACCCAGCAACCAAAAGCCTAGAGGTGCCAAGTGAAGATCATCTCTGGCGAAGCAAGCGTGGTCTATCCACCATGTCATCCCAGGCTGACAGGAACTGAATCCCTTTAGAATCACATCAGAAACTAAGCCAATTATTGAAGTCAATCATTTTCTGTTTATATTGTGGTATCTTCCTAGATGATGATAAAATGCTGCTCTAAGCTAGTGACATACCCACCTGGGACACACATTCATAGAGATTAATCATTTCTCTCTCTTTTTATATAGTCCAGAGAGGTACATCTCAAGTTGTTCACACCAAAATTAACTATGACTGAGTCATAACAGTACTTGTTGGGAGACTTGAGTGCATGTGTGATCTGGTGAATCCCTGACCCTGACAGGCAGCTGGCCATAACCTTCTCCTTGTTCAGTCTGGTGAGTAAGGCATCTGTATGTCTCACTATAAAGTCACCTATAACTAAAACATTTGGAATAGTTGTGCATTGTCTTAAGGGCTTATTTGGATACAGGTGCTAGTGGTTTTAATATGTATGAGGTGCTTTGGGTGTTGTGTTAGGTGTAGTATGCCTGTGTTTTGGAGGTCTCTGGTGTTTAGGTAGGATTCTGGAGAGTACCACTGCATATGAGGGTTTATGTGTTGGGTGCATATTACGAACAGAAGTCATGGTGTGTTTGCTGACAACCTGTTTAGTGTTGATGTTCTGGCTGTGAGACAGTAGCGATTCCATATTCTTAGTGTAGGAGCATCTCTCAAATTGTACTTGAGTGATTGAGGAGTAAGGGGGTGTCAGTGTAGATAAAGCAGTTGCTCCACTGCCTCACAAAAAAAAAAAAAAAACAAGCCCACCAGGCTGGCAGGAAAAACAGAAATAAACTGACAGGCCATAATGCAAGGTTTGAACCCCGTATCTCAGCAGATAAGGAGGACAAGATGGGGGTATCAGGCAGGGAGCTATTTTAGGGCGACTAACCTATAGGGTATACAGTAGGAGGTCTATAAAGGGGGGATTTATAGATTCTGATGCTGATAGGCAAGACATAAAATCTCTGCTGGGTGGTTCACTGAACAGCTGAGAGTTATTCAAGAATGGCTCTGCTAGACAGCAGACAGTTCTAAGGGAAAATACTTCTATTGGCACTTTTGCATCTATAACTGCCAAGAGTTACCCCCTGTGTGAGGTGGTACACTACCCGCAAGCAATAGCAAAGTAGTTAATACAGAGAAACCAATGAAAAAGCTCAAACTGAGCCCTGCACCAATGATATAGCTCAAACTGAGCCCTGAACTAGTAACCTTCAAGTAGATAGTCCTACTGTATGCTCCTGCCACCTGGGTACAGGGGAGCTTCTCCAAAACAAAGATGTCCTGCTCAATCTAGGAACAGAACTGAATTCATCCGGTCTGAATACAATCTATATTACAGCCAACATAAGTGCAACAGAACAACAGGAAAAAAAGGATATATTTTTTTAAATAAATAAGGAACAGTATAAAAACAGCACAGTTTTCCTTGAATTAATCACAACAGAATAAAACAACAGAAGCAGATCTTTTCTTAAATTAAGTAAATGCCACAGTTGGTGTGAAATACAAAGTGCAACAGATGCAGTAGTAAAATACAGTGCAAACCAGGAGCAAACAGTATTGTTTTTTTACTGCTGAAGTTCAGTCACAGTATATAAGAGAAGTGAAGTACAAAACAAACAAAAAAGAACTTAGATCCCTTTTGTGGGTTTCCCAGCTCAGAAAGACCAGGTAAACATCTACAGCCACTAGATGAATAACCCCAGTCCTCCTAATGTAAAAGCACAGTAAGAGAGTGCCGGAGAGAAGTGCTACCGCAAGCAAACTTATATGGATACAGCAGTGTACGTTAAACAGCTCATAAAAGTGATTACTCAATAAAAGTACTTCTCTATGTATAAATAAGCTAAGAGCCACTCAATTGTACAGAATTTATGAAGGCACTAAAAACAAGAGAAGCTGATTAATAAGATCTCCAGTCAATAAAACTAAATGCAGAAATTTCGAGTGTTTCCTCAACCTAGACAGACCAGGCTACCTCCCAGTGCACTAGAAGGAAAATTCCCTGACCTTAATGAGAAAACAAGTGCTTCCTATAGTGTAAAAATACACTAGTTTATTCAACAGCTAGCTAGATAATGAATTCAGATAAAGTAACTCAGTACAACAGACAATAAGAGTCAAAATGCACTTTTTTTGATATAACCACAAGGAAAGGCAGATAAATAATTCAAATAAAAAAATCAAGATATCAGCAGCACTTTTTACTTACGTGTTTTACTTTTATGTTTGAACATATTTTTTTTTCTTCAGTGTAATCATGCTTGAGTCCAATAAATTCCAGTAATTATTTTCCTTCTACCACGGTAATACATTTGATAGGTTTATTGCTAGCACAATGGCCAAAGCAGATTCTGTGCATCTGACAGTTAATCATTCACTTCATCATACTCCTCTGGTATATTTTGTTTAACAGACTTCTAGCTGAGAGTAATAATTTTTACAGGCAAAGTATCCCTGCCATTACTGTGTAGTACATGGTTATATATCCTTTTCAGGTCTGTGTCATATGATTGAATGGCCACATTGTTGAATGGCATCTCGTTGAGAATGCAAGCCATTGAACCCCCCTCCCATGTGGGGGCTTTGCCCCTCACACCCCTCCACTAATTATATATAACAACACTGATATCATACTACAGTGGGAAAAAGGGCAAATTTCATGATCCCTACCATAATGCAATCTCAGTCAGAACAGTTCAATGGCCTGCATTGTCGATGAGATGCCATTCAACAATATGGCCGTTCGATGATATGACACAGACCATCCTTTTCTAGACCATTTTAAACAAATTGTTTGAAATGGCACATTTTTTTTAGTTACAGGTACAGAAGCATACATAGGTGTAAACTTAATAACCCTTTCTACATGTAAGCCTGGATTGCTGTATAATACCTTCACTTCATAGCAAATGCTCTAGCTTTTTTAAAAACTACACACGTTATTAAAAATCTGCTGTCATCTTGTCAACATTTTATCTACATTAATTATGAGGTTTTCAGACAGTTTCAAAATATGTAGCAAGCCTGCCATTTGAGCTGCCACTGGTTTGTCCATACAAAACATACACTTATGACATGCACAGTGTTGTGCTTCAGGTGAGCCACCAGTCCTTGTTAAAATCTTTTTCATTTCTTAATCATGTGCATCAAAATCTTCAAAATCCATAATGATTTTCTAGGCCTTCTCAGTTAGACAGGAAAGCAAACCTATTTGCTGTAGCAGTATACCTTTCTGATGCAGCTAGGTTAAGTCTCTACATCATCTTCAGGTCCAAGTTTTTTTCAGGGTTATACTGCAAGTCTGGATTACTTGAGCAGTGAATGCCTTGGTTATCAAGGTGGATATCTCCTGCTGGAAACTTGACAGATGTTAATCTGTGACAGCACATCACTTTAGAAAGTTGACAAGATGTGGCTCAGTTTTCCCAAGATGTGGCTCAGTTTTCCCTGAAGCCCTCCCAAGAGTTTATTAGTCAAATGTCTGTTTCATTGCAGCCATTTTTTTCCTGGAATAATTATCAGCATGAAAGTTGATGGGATTATGCAATAGTCAACTTACAACTGTTCAAGTGTAGAGCAATTTCTAGATTTGCAGTTGTATGACTCAAGTTACAATATATGTTACAGTGATGCCCCCACATTGAGGGGGTGTGGTGGGCAGAGTTCCACACTTAAAATTTCTTCTGTAGTGTTGTATTTGGGTTAGGTTTAATGTCTTATGAATTATTTGAATAATGTGAACATTTATTTGTAGTTTATTTTAGAGTTTAACACATTTTTATTAATTAGATTTGGTTTATAAGGGTGGAGGTATGTTACTGTCTTAAGATTTTTCAGAAGTATTTTGAAATAATTCCTACCTAAGACATGATAGCATGCAACCTAAATATTTGAATAAAAGTGAAAAGGCAGTTTGTTCATATCAGCAATTTAACTGATAGTATTTTTCTTTTGGTAAAGAAGGTGCTGCTTTGGCTTCTAAATTGCATCATAGAGGTTATGCTAACAAACTAAGCAATGAGTTGTTTCAAGATGTAAAAAGTCTCTGAGGTATGGAATTTATGCCATGCAGAGTTGTAGAAGGCAAACATGGTATAAAATGGTATAACAATGAGTTTTACTGCAATGCATTTTAGTTTTTCTATGTTAATCAAAACTTCATTGGATAAAATGAGTATCACGGAAGTTGTTTGGAATAATTGGTTAGTCTTTGGTGGCTTCCAGGATACTTGAAATAATTTTGGAGAGAGCCTCAATTCATTAGATTGGGTCTATATTACTTTGTCAAATGAACTATTTATCAAATACCTCTTCATTGAACTTTATTTATCAAAACTTAATCCATCAAATACTCGTTTTAACAACTTTTTCCCAGAGTGAAATATTAGTCAGCCAACCTAGCAACCATCACAAAAAAACACAAAATTTAAAGCCCACCCAAGTGGGGCGTTGTGTCACCCCCAACTAAATATACCAACTCTAAGATCAAACTACAGCGGGGAAAGGGCAAACTCCCGATGATGGCCAAATAGTTGTTCTCCCTGGGAAAAAATTCGCTAAAATGACCATTCAATGGATTAAGTTTCTATAAATAAAGTTTGATACAGAGGTATTCGATGAATAGTTTATTCGACAAAGGGATAGGGACCCCATTAGATTAAAGGGTAAAAACTTGAGATTTTTTTCATAGTAGATTGAAAATCTTATAGTGCTATCTAGTGTCAATAAAAAGGGATGTGTAAGTACTATAAATATATTAAAAATGGTACTATTAAAATGACAGTCAGGGACAGGGAGATTTATGTGCCTGGGAGCTTTACTTGTTTGTCTAAATATGTGGAGTATCTTACAACCTGCACATACTGTGGTAGTTTTACATGGGACAAAATACTAAAGAGTGCCATTGTAGAATTTGAGCACATGCATGCTATTGAGTTAAATGGTGACACTAATGCATTATTTAGACATGGAGAAATTTGTAGTTAGCAAAAAAAGTTTTATGTTCATTGTTGTTGATCTTAATTATGCATGTAGATTAGATGTTGCAGATTATTTAAATTGGCAAGAGTATTATTGGCAAGTGGTTTTTATATTGCAACTATTCAGGCTTGAATGATTTTGAGAATTTAAAAAAAAATTTAAAAGAAAACAACTGAAGCATTTGTCATATGACAAGTCATGTGATCCTTTTAACATTTAAATATTGTGATTAACTTAATCTGAAAACAGTATCTCTTAATGGACATAGTTTACATTAAACTGTTTGTGCTTTTCTTGGAGTAATCTGGCAGTTGTTTTTAAAGTAATGTAATGATGTATGGAACTATGAAGATGTCACTACCCCTATAAGAGGGTACCTGGTACAAAGGTTGAGAGTAGCTACCGGAGTGAATAGGTGCATATTTAAACAGTGGGCTAGATAGTTGAAGTCCACAATTCTGAGTAGTTTGATGTCCAGAAGAGTCTGACATCCATGTACAAGGAAAAGTGTCCTGAAGTCAGAAGACCTCCTCTATGAATGAGCAAACTAAATTTTGAGTTTTACCTGAATGCTGTGATGACCTCGTTTAATTATTGTAAAATACTATAAACTGTCTGCATTTGAAACACTATTATTTATTTATTTTATTTTATTTATTTTACATTTGTTGACCGGGCTAGTCTGACTGGATACCTGTCCATTTTCAGCAGAGGCCCGAGGAGAAAAGCTCCACTATATACTAGTAAATAATAAGAACAAAAAATAGCACAATAAGATACAAATTATAAGCATGAAGAGAACTATTCCCATGTAGCATAGCAACAGTGCAAAAGTAATTTAGCAAAACTATAACATAGAGCGAGGATTTCTATTCTAAAATCTTTGCAAGAGTAGGAATAGTACAATTAAAAAAGAAATAAAAAAGTAACTCACACAAGACTCTATTCAACTATTTACAGTATTAACAATGTTGATAAATGTTTTGTGCCAGGGCACTAGTTTTAAGAAGCAGATTTCATCAGCTGGGAGCAACATGTAGATTTATATACAAGGTGAGATGACAGGTTGCAGTAATATAACAAGTATAAAGGTTGCAGTAATATGACAAGAATAAAGAGAAGTTGAATTTATAGGAAAAAGTAATATCCATGTGGATGGTAGGTGAGCTACAGAGGAGGGGTAGTACTAGTGATAAGGACAAGTAGAAGAGTTATGGACAGAGCTGAAAAGAGAGATGGATGCTGAGGTCAGTCAGGATTCGAGCAAGAGCATAGCCAGTGAGATTTAAAATAGTTCCTTAGTTGTTTTTTGAAAAGTTGTGATGAGCCTAGAGTGGTCAGTTCTATGGGAAGTTTATTCCAGTATGAGCCAATGGCATTTGTAAACAAGGAGTCCCCAACTTTGTTGTGTGTTTTGAGAGTGGCTACTAGTAGTTTGTTAGCTGAGCGAAGGGAAGTAAGATTCCTGTAAGGGACAACAAGGTTATTTAGCATGGGTGTATTAGAAGGGTAATGGAGAATTTTATAGGTGATAACTAATTGATGTAGGAGAATGAGATTTTGAAGTTCAAGCCAGTCAAGCTTTTTGAGATTAACACAATGATGGGTGAGAAATGGGGAACCTGTGGCAAACCTGGCAATACTGTGGTAGGCTGTGGCAAGCTTCTGAAGGTTAGATTTTGAAAGGTTTATAAAAGATGGGGAGGCATATAATAATGTATAGATGAGATGAGTTTGGGCTAGAGACACCCTGGTAGTTGCTGTTAGAAAGGGCTTAAGTCTATAGAGGGCACATATCTTTTTATTAACAGCTTTGATGGTTAGGTCAATGTGGTAATCATAGTTTAGTTGATTATCTATTGTAACGCCTAGTAGTTTAGTGGAACAATCAGGTGTAATGATAGTGCCATTGTCAGACACAATAGAAAAGGAGAGAGGGGCAGATTTAAGGGTTGGAGAGAAAAGTAATAATTTGTTTTTTTTTTTTTTGGGATTAAGGAGGAGACAGATATTTTGGAACCATTTTTCTGCTGCTGTAAAGACTTTTTGGGTGGAAGAATGAAGTTCAGCTGGAGATACAGCAGAACAGAGGAGAGCTGAATCATCTGCATATTGAATACATGAGGGTGTTGGGAGTGAAGTAGACAGGTTATTTATAAATATGGAGAAGAGAAGGGGTCCTAAGATGGATCCTTGAGGGACGCCAATAGTGACTGGGAGCTGAGAGGATAGATGGCTGTCCCAAAGGACTGCTTGTTGTCTATTTTTCAGATAAGAGTCAAACCAGTGCAATACCGAAGATTCAAGTGAGAGAGATTTCTAAGTGTCTAGCAAAAGTTGATGGTTGACCATATCAAAGGCTTTAGAGAGGTCAAGAAATAAAGCAGAAGAGTATAGGTTGTTATTGTGATTTTTGTTGATAGTGTCTGTGAAGGAGAGAAGAGCAATGGAAGTGCTATGTAAAGGTCTAAAACCATGTTGGGAGTCTGAAAGTAGGCTATTATGTAAAAGATGATGTAAAAGTTGTTGGTGTATACAACGCTCCATAATTTTAGATAGTGGTGATAATAAGGTTATAGGACAGAAATTAGAAAGTTCATTAGTGTTTCCTCCTTTATGCAGAGGAATGATATGGGAGACTTTCCAGAGGGAAGGGATAGTAGATTCAGTTATTGTTCTGTTAATTAAGATGGAGACTGGGTATGCTAGTTCTGCTGCTGCTAGCTGCAGATATTCAGCTGGTAGTTGGTCGGCTGAAGGAGTGCATGGTTTAAGTTTTGAGAGTAACATGTAAATAGGTTGTGGAGACTGTACTAAATGTTAGAGTGGGGGGGTTATTTTGAGGAAAGGTAAGGGAAATGTGGGGAGTCGTGTTCTTTGCTAGAGAGGTGACTGTTTCAGTAAATAAGTTGTTGAATGTATTGGCTATTAAGTTGGGTGGGGTCTGTGCTAAGTTAGCTGGAGTAGGTGTTTTGGTATTTCCTGGATGGAGCAGTTTATTGATTCCTGACCAGAATTTTTTGGGGTTGTGATTTTGATTTTCTTGAAATTAAAGGTAATAATTTTTTTTATCAAGATGGGTAAGTTTTTTGTGGTATTTCTAAGGTGTTTGAAGTTTTGATGGTCAGTTGGGTTTTTAGTAGTTCTCCATTTTGTCCATAGCTTATTCCTTAATAGCATTATTTGCTTGGTTTCTTTAGAAAGCCAAGGGGCAGCTTTGGATCCTGTTCTAATTAAGTGTGAGGGGGCGTGATGCCCAAGAATTTGGAGGAATGTGTTGGTGAAATGGGCAACTGCTTCCTCAAGTGGAAGGTGTTTTAGAGCTGACCAGTTACATTGTTTGAGTTCATTGAGGAAAATAGGAAGGTTAAAGTTGTTTTTGTTACGTATAGTATGATAGCTGGCCTGATTGAGATTGTTATTTTTTTGTTTAGTGATATAAGTGAGAAGATGGTCGCTGATATTGTCAGGGAGTATACCAGTTTTATATGAGAGGGGATTATTGTTGACCAATATCCAGTCTATGATGGCTTGTTTATTGGTAGATTTGTGAATCCTAGTTGGGGAGTTTATGGTTTGTTGAAAATTAAAGAGGTTGAGGTGATAGGTGGGTTCGGGGGATATGCAGGAGTTCCAATCAATATTGAAGTCTCCTAAGAGTATGTTTTCCTGAGGAAAGCTACAGGAGAGCCAGCTAAGAATGTTTTCAAGTGTATTCAAGTTGTTGCCAGGAGGGATATAGGAAGATATTATATATATGGCTTTGCTTTTATTTACTTGGAATTTGCTGCAGAGTATTTCAGCATTGGCAGGGGAGGGAGGCAGGGAGTCAATAGAGGACACCTGTAGTTCAGATTTATAGAGTAAAGCAACTCCACCACCCTTTTTGTTTAGACAATCCCACCTTAAAATGCTATAGCCAGGGGGAGTAATTTCATTGTCTTTGGTGCCTGGTTTAAGCCAGGTTTCAGTAAGACAGAGAATATCAAATGAATAGAGGTCAATTAAAGCATGGGGTTGTGTAATTTTATTGTTAATGCTACCAATATTTAGGTGTGCTATTGAAAGGGAGTTAGAAGAGAAAGGTGAACTCAAATTGTTAGTAGTTTGGTTTGAGAGGGTGTGGAGGAGGGAATTATTTGGGCCAGGGTTGGGGTGAATGTCCCCGTGTAACAGTAAGAGTATTTGAGGGAGTGGAAATATTTTTGAGTTTTTAGAGGGTATTAGGTAGAACTTTCTAGTTGTGTGATACCTGTTATGGAGTACTCTGTGATAGTGTGGGGGAAGGTAAGGGCAGGATGACAGGAGGTTAATATAGGTTTGTTCAGGTAGGGAAATGACAAAGCTAGTGTGTTTAGCTAAGCTAGGAGATCTGCTGAGGGTGTAGTACTCGTAGGAAGTAAGGGTATAGTATAAAAGAAGGCTGTTAAGGAGCAGGAGTAGATAAAGTAGTTTAAAAAGCAAGGGCATGTTGAGTTTGGTGAGCTTGGCAACGTTGGAAATTAGTAGTATTAGGAAGGTAGGGAATGTGGTGTGGCAGTCAGACAGGAGTGGTGAGTTTGTAAGTGTGAACAAGGCAGGAAATTGGATAGGATGTGAGAAAATTGGGGGTATGGCTGAGCAAGTATAAGTTTAGGGGTACTGGGGGTGTGTGGAAATGGGGGGTAGGGTAGGGGAGCGGAGTGAGCCCGCAGGGTGAACGGAGCGGGAAGAGCCAGAGAGAGGACCAGGGTGCAGAAAACAATCAGTGAGAAGTGAAAGAAGCACTTTTGCCAAAGACCACAATATTTTTTCTAGCAAGGTCAGACGTATATTTTAATTTATCAGCAGTGCAAGACTTCCTTTTCACAAACATTGCAGGTATCACTTGCTTATTTCCCACATAGGTTGATGCAGTGGGCAGCTGAAGTTCAAACCTCAGTGGCTGAACCAGGAACTATAAGTGGACTTGCAACAAGCTTGGAAAGAAGTCCTGGGGCCAACCTTGAAAGTATCATCAACTACAGAAGACTCAATCAGCGGATTCAACTTGGATACTCTCTCCTCAGCTAATAGGGGATCCTCTCCATGGCTTTCTGAATATGTCATTCAATGAAGGGAGTCATTTTAAAAAAAAAGGCTTGCCAGCTAGAGCAGGAGTCACTGCTGTGACACAAGCTCATAAGTGGACATTTGTAAGATATAAATAAGATTACAGTAACATGAGTTAAAGGATGTTGTAAAATTATGGCTAATCTTGGGGTAATAATGCTAAAGACAGTTTGATTGGGATAATTATTTGCAGATTTAAATAAGCTTTAACTGTAGTAAGAAAAAGATGGGTGCATCCTTCAGTCCCAGGGATGCTGAAAGTTTCACTACTTTGGCAGAAAGAGTAACAAAAGTTTGGACAATGGTATGTTATTTCAAACAGCTGATAACACAATGCACTAACAAAAGGTGCTCTCAAATATAGGAAAAGGAGTCAGATTGCAAAATGTTAGAATATTAATATAAAAGCTGATGTCAATGAAAAATAGTTATAGAACAGTTACATGGTAAATAAGCTATGGAATGTGATACGCTTTACAGTAGTGTGGTTAAAACAGGTTTTTGCTATTGAAAGCATTACATGCTCTGCTCTAGTAGACAGAAGGGAATAAGACAAATTGCTGAATTCAGGAAAAGTAAATGTTCTGGTAAAAGGGCAAAATGTTTATAAGGAAAAATGACCATCTCCAAAAAAGCTGTGGAAATTATTTGCATCCATGGGAGAAGATGTATTCTGTTCTTCAAATAGAAATTAAAACTGAGTGAGTAAGGGAAAGACTTTACAACACCTTGTTACTGTGGTTTTCAATCATACATGTGGTATGAAAACTGGAAAAGATCTTCCCTTATTTTACAGAGCTGTGGAGGTAATGGCAGAAAGAAAGCACTTTGGACCAGTCATGTCCCCATCTTACATAAACAGCCTATTACTTCCATACTCCCTGAGGTAGTAAGTAAAGAACATTGTACAAGAATTAATATTTATGCTCTGATGGACAGTAGTAAGCCCAAAATTCTCCTAACATGTCCCAGAAGGAGTAAGATATGGAAGAGTATACAGGGTGAAGAAGCGCCCACAGCCATTTCAGAAACCAAGAAGTCCCATGTCAGTGGGAATGAAAATTTTAAAAACAAGGAAGAAAGGGCAAGTGTAAATTTAAGAAAAGGGGAATATAGCAAGGAAACAAAATCTACAGCAGACCTGAATCACACTGAAGAAGAGAAAATGTTAAATAGATTAGTAAGTGATGTGTATTTCAGAGTTAAATGTTAAAACACTGGAAAGTGAAAAATGGAATAAACAACTCCCCAATCACTGCTATGGGTTTACCTTTTTTTTGGGATGAATGTGATACAGATGCTCCTGTACATGCTGTATCAGTGAGGGAAGAGACTGAACTGACTATTTTCAGTGGAAACCAGACCAGATTGACCTCAAAGTAATCAAACTTAGTTTTACAAGGGCACAGTGGGAGTACAAAGCTTTAAGCCAAGCCAGGGCAGACGTATCTGGGGAGGGGTAGGAGAAGATGCTCCTAAGTCCTATCCTCATTTCAAGCTTCAGAATGATTTAGTTTATATAGTAACCAAGGAAAATAGAAGTCATCCACAAGTTATTAATGCTAAAATATTGTAGCAATCTTTTTAAAGTTAGCATGCAGCCATATGTTAGGTAGCCTTTTTTGGGATTGATAAAACTAATCCTAGAAGCTTAGCCAGAGTTTACTGAGTTAGTAGCATCATGAAAAAAATTGAAATATATTGTGTTCATGATGTCCTGAATGTTAGATAATAGTTCCTACTGGAAATTTGGTTAAGTCCAGTAATGGGTTCCAATGCATATTAGTTTTTAAACTATGCTACTAAGTACCTAGAGTTGATCCCAGTCAAAAATCCAAGCAGTAATGAAAACATCACTTTCATTTTTTTCAAGAGAAAGGATAGAAAAAGAGACACTTGTGGAACCAGGGTACCAATTTCATATCCAAGTTCATGCACACTCTCTGTCAATCTTTTATGGTTAAAGAGCTTAGAACCCCTATGCACCATCCACAGACTGATGGTATAGCAGAGTGTTTTTAACAAGACTCTAAGATAAGGGAAATATAGGACCAATTCATGTCCTTCCTTATGCTCACTATTTCTGAGGTACCCTAAGTTTCATTGGGGTTTAGTCCCTTCAAACTCTTATATGGTAGGCACCCTTGGGGCCTATTTGATATTGTTAAGGAGGCATGGGAGAAAGAAAAAATATATAATTTTAAGGGTGTGTTGTCCATTACACCAGTCTGCAGGACAGACAAAAGATGGACATGTTTATTGTTCATGAACATATGGAGAGGACACAGACCAGCCAACAGGGAATATATATATATATATATATATATATATATATATATATATAAATATATATATATATATATATATATATATATATATATATATATATATATATATATATATATATATGTTAATATAAGTGTCAGAACAAGAAAATTCCAGGCTGAGGGATGACTGTCTGGCTGTTAGAGCAGAGGATTAAACAAAGGAGCTCTTAAATGTTGGATTCCTTTGGTCCATGGTTTGATTCCTTCAGCCTCCATTTGTCTGACTCTGTCTCTGTGTAAGTCAATTAACCAGATAGTACTACCAGATTAAGTCCTAAAGAGGTCAGTGTAAATCAGTGCTCTATCTCTGTTAGTTAAATTAATAAAAAAGCACATACTTTTTTCAACGTTTTACCAAATTTGTCTAGAACTGTTAACTTTGCTACTATGTAATAGTACCTACAGTTGTAAACACTCCTATCACATCAGAGGCATCATGCTGTGAAGAGGGCTACGAGAACTATAACTGTATGCTGGTTTTTAATAGCTGGATTGAGTCCTTCACCTGGAAAATCATGTGATCCACACTCTACGATGCCTCTTCTGTTGACACAGAGGATGCCACTAAGTGCACCCTCACCACCTTGTGATCTATATGAGGGTGTAGGACTTTCAGTATGTATCATGTCATCTAACGGGTTCTTTAGTGTCTACCTACCAATGTAATATACTGCAGTATCGTTACAATGAGATACTTGAATAATATAGGATTTTCAGGATGCAATGAGAAAAACAAATTGACTAGACCTGATTCTTTTATCCAGTTAGGAAATTACTTTGACTCCTAAGGTGATGCTGAGATTTGGATTCTGACCAATTTGGGCTCTGGAGAAATAGTAATGCAGTCCACATCCTTCAAAGAAGGCGCACCCATTCAGTCATCAAGGGTGCTCACTCTCTAGTGAACTAATTACACTTAGTGAACGTCATAAACTTCAAAGCAGGGGCATCACAAATAGTACTGTTCACTTGTCCCCTCCCTCCAAACAAATTACCTACATGTAAGAGTATTAAATTTCCTTAGTACCAATCTATCTTGAAACTCAGACTGCTGGATTCTAAATGAAGTCAGGGAAAGTGGCAGGTCCAGTTGAAGTCATGCACATAATAAAGATGGTGGGTGCACAACAGAGAAGTGAATCCATAAATAAATACAGGCAAGTGTGTGCGCTTGCACACACACACACACACACACACACACACACACACACACACACACACACACACACACACACACACACACACACACACACACACACACACACACACACACACACACACACACACACACACACACACACACACACACACACACACACACACACACACACGTGTCCAGGCATAACGTGAACTTTGCTCTGGTTGGCATATGCATATGGTCAACAACTGTGCAACATCAACAGTCCCTGTGGTAGAGGAATATGCCCATCCCCCTGGAATTATGCAATCTTGGGTGAGGGTGCAGGGGTAAACTGTCCCCCTACAAAAAACACTTTAAAAACTGGCTTAGTTCCATGGGGATCTAGTACCTGACAGCCTGGAAGAGATGATCAACAGACCACAATGCTTTGCAAGAGATGGCCTGCATCTGTCTCACTTGGGCTTCAGGCTTCTGGCAAAGGCCCTTGCCTCCACCATAGTGTCTTTTTTAGGAAGTCATTTGGTCTATACTACCAACATAAAAATTTCAACAAAACGCAAAGGTTATGCTGATAAACACTAGGAGTCTAAACATGAAATTGCACTCATTGCAAGCTTTCTTAACCATGGAAGATGCTTACATTTGTGCAGTCACAGAAACCTGGTTCAAAGATGCAGAGAATACCCCAGCCTTACCTGGTTTCTCATCCTATCATACATTCAGACCTCAAACTATGAGCAGCAAAACCAAAGGAGGTGGAGTTACAGTATATATTAAAGGCACACACATCTCTGGGGTGGTCAAACGCGCAGGAGACACTCCAGGTGCAGTTAACCACTGACATGACCACTATTCAAATCATAGCTAGCTACAGGCCCCCAAATTTGACTCAAGATGCCCTCTTAACTTATCTGGACCTCTTCAAATCTATCAAAATTCAACCCTTTGCCCTGATCTGGGCAACTTTAACTACCCAATCATAGATTGGAAAGACTACTCATGCCAGAACACAAATGCCCAGATAGTCCTCAATAATGCCTTCGAACAGCTAGTTGATATTTCCAAAAGAGGTGATATTATCTTGGACTTGGACTTTCAAAGCCACCATCTCTCCTGACCCCCCTTCCCCAGCTAGGATCAAACAAAAAAACTTCTCCAAAGCTGATTACAACCTCCTGAGGGATGGTATAAACAGCTTCACAGCCCCTCCCCCTCTGTAGTAACTGGCACCAATGTCCAAATGTACGCCAAAGTACTATATGAGCATTTATACAGATGCATGGAATCAGGTGGTGCAGCGGTTAGTGTTGTCACCTCACAGCAAGAGGTTCTCTGGTTCGATTCTTGGCTGGAGCACCTTCTGTGTGGAGTCTGCATGTCCTCCCTGCTGTCAAGTGACGTTTAAAGACATGGAGGTAGGTGCGTGCATGAATGGGTGTGCCTTCTTTGAAGGTTGGGTATCGGGCTGGCACCTCGGCACTATAAAAATCCACTGCCAATAATTAGTGGACTGGAATTCTGCTGTGGTGACCCTTAACCAGGAAAAGCTGAAAGACATTAGTATGAAATCAGAAATACCTGACAGGAGAAAATCATCCTCCGCAAAGAAGAGTAAACCACTCTGGTGAGTATCTGCAATAAATAAACTATATAACAAAAGGAAAAAATTCCTGCCAGGACCAAGAGGGAGCAGGTGCCCAATTGGAAGCAATCTCTCCTTAGTCTGAACAAGCAAATAAAAGCACCAGTGAAATCCTCTAAAAATTCTAGTCCAAATTGGAAACATCTACTAGAGACAATCATAAGGCCTTCTTCTCATATTTCCATAGTCTCAGAGGAAGCACCCAGATCTGTTCAGAACTGGTGGTCAAGGACACCACATACACAAATGTTGTAGATATAGCCAACCTACTGGCTGACAGATTCAGTGAAAACTTTGTCCCAACTGAGTTGAGGACAGCCACTGTCATCCCTTTACACAAAGGTAGAGCATCCACCAATCTGAGAAATTATAGATTCATCAGCCTAACTAGCCTGAAACTGCAAGGCCATGGATTATCATGGACCTCATTAACAGGGACATTGGCAACTTCCAAACACTCAATCCCGCACAGTTTGGCTTTGTCAAGGGGAGGTCATATCTGTTAAATCTGGTCAAATTCTTTGAGACAGTCACCAAAGCCATGGAAGAGGGGAAGATAGTGCACACCGCCTACCTTGATCTAGCCAAAGCCTTTGACACAATTCCCTACTAGGGTATAATAGAAAAACTCTCTCAACTAGGCATCAATCCATATGTTACCAGATGGGTAAACAAACTGTCTCACTGATAGAACCCACACCACCTAATCAAAATAGGGGAAGCCACCTCAAGCAGTAGACCCGTAATGAGCGGCATACCCCAGGGATCGATTTTGGGGCCTCTGTTATAAGGGATGTAATTCTCTGAGGTGCAGGCCAAAACCAGTGGGCTATGGCTGACCGAGTTTGTAGATGACTGCAAGCTGGGCATGGTCATAAATTCCCCAATTGATGTGGATGTCTTCCAAGAGCGTCTCACCCAAACAAATGACAGGTAGCAGACACATGGCCTCAAGCTGATTTCCAAAAAATGCATTATCATTCCCTTTGGGGAGAGTGTCATTCCCACATATTATCACATAAATAACAATGTCCTAAGCACACAATCAGTCGTGAGGGATTTGGGCACCCAGGTTGATAGCAACTTGACTTTTGACCACCATGTTGCTTCCATTATATGGAAAGCTTTCTACATGGCCCACCTCATAAGTAAGGGTATCTCATCCAGGGAGAAGGATGTCATAACATCTCTGTATTCTTCCCTTATAAGGCCAATTATTGAGTACAACGCCACCTTCAGCATGTACCTCACAAAGCACGTGCAGCAGCTGGAGAGACCACAGAGGTTCCTCACCAGGAGAATCCAGGGCCTTAAACATCTACTCTACACAGATGGGCTTAAAGCCCTGTCCCTCTACTCTGTTTCATACAGACTACTCAGAGGTGACCTCTATTTGGCATACATAGCAATCTCAGACCCCACCTTGATGAGACTGCTGCATATCCGCAAGACAAGCTCCACTCGAGTAACCAGTACACATGACCTCAACCTGGTCTGTGACATCAATAGGACTTGGCAGGACAGATATGTGTCCCAGAGACTACCCCATCTGTGGAATAGACTCCCTCTTCACATCAAGCAGAGTAACCTCATTATGTTTTTTTAAGAGCAACCTGATAACTGGATGGGAAACAGAAAATACACCCCTGAGATTCCACCTGTGTCCCTGCTGGACAGGGGCTTTGGGTGCTGACTTGTCTAAACATGGGATAAACTCTTAGCTAGGCTTATAAGGGCCTCAAGGCCAATAGTCTAGTAACTTGGGTCTACTTCACATTGTCGTAAGCTGACAATATCGAGTCTAATATTTTAGGCACGACAATATCGAAAGTGAAGAACATCGTGAAAGTAAATGGAAATCTCTGTAAGGGGATATTTCCATTTACCTCAATGTAGTGCGGTCTCGGAGTTGGTATATTTAAGTAGGGGGGTGTAAGGGGGTGCCCCCCTGCCTACACCATTTAGTTTTTTTTTTTAATTTGTTTTTTTTTTACGTTATTCGATGTTTTACTTAATTGATCGATAAAATTCAACCTTTATTGATTCGATTAAGTAAACTTTCGATAACGTGATATAGACGCAGTAACTTCCTATGATCCTATGTTTTTGTTGCATGTTCTGAGGATTGGCCTCAGGGTATGTGCAGTAGCATGTTGGCATTTCTTTGCATCAACTATGAGTAGTGTGTGTGTGTGTGTGTGTGTGTGTGTGTGTGTGTGTGTGTGTGTGTGTGTGTGTGTGTGTGTGTGTGTGTGTCTGTATCTATATCTATCCCCCGGATTTACTAATCTTCCGTGCAAGACTAGCTTAGTCTTGCATGGACGTGGCTGTTTAAGAGCAGGATGGCAGCACACCATGCATATTAATGAAGACGCGCTTCCTGAGCTCCTAATCTTACACGGAGCATGTAAGAGTGCAGGAGGCGTGTCTGAGAGCAGAGCTCTCAGAAAATATACATGCCCCCCGCAATGAAGAACTGCAGAAAGCCCAAAAGAATGAGCAAGACCGCTAATAGGTGTCCGCATACCCCCAGCAATATCTTCCTATGTGTACAACAGCAAAAGTAAATACACAATATAAATATACCATTTTTTTTATGAAACCGATTAAATCTAACAGTAGTCGCATGGGTTTGCCCATTGCTTAGCTATGGTTAATGCAGCTTAAATAGCTGAAGAGGATAACAAGGAAGATATATGCAAATTAAGCAGTATAGCAATAGTGTAGTGGGCAGAGCATTTGCCTTATGAGCAGGCATTTCCGGTTTGAGTCCCACAACAGCATTTTCCATGTCAAATCACTTTATGACCAATATTTTAGTTGCATAACCTACTAAATAACATATATTTGTGAAATGGAGTACTGCATTAAATGCAGATGTGAGGTGTCTGTGTCATAATGTTGCAAAGTCCTCAGATAATCACATGTGCCCCATACAGTATATGTACAAAGGAATCATGGATACAAATGGAAGGTAAAATGTGTAATGAATGATATCTCCATACAGCTTCCAAATCCCCTACCTTCTCAAGAACCATTAGAAATTACTGTCTAAATTAGTACAGTGGTAAGCAGGAGTAAGCACTAGTAAGCAAGTGTAAGCACTAGTAAGCAGTAGTAAGTGGGAGTAAGTATATGTAAGCACTAGTAAGCAAGTTTAAGCCCGTTTGCACTGGGGTAAGCAATGGGCACACAGGTTAAGCAATATTGAAGCTAAATCTCTGTAAGCATATTTAACCAGAGGTTAGCATTGCTTATCCTCACGCAAACCCACTTACAAGTGCTTAAAATACCTTAATCTCTCTGTATCCAATGGCCTGTGTTCTGCCCAGCAACAAAATGAACAGTCTTGCAGGTCAGGTATCACCAAACAAGCCCTCACTATAATAAAATCAAACTGAACATGTGAAAGGGATCAGTATACAGTCATATGTTCTATAACCTACTACATAGAATAAATATGTGAACTGGAGTACTGAAGTAACCCCCGATGTGAGGAGTAAATGTAATAGTGTTGAAGTCCCCTACTAAACACAATGACTCCATACAGTGTACATATACATGAATCATGGATACCAGACATATATATCATATATAATGAATAATAAATAATTGCCAAAAAGCAAATATAATGCAAAGTAAATTTTAAGAAATGCTAAGCATTGCTCAGGCCAGCTTAAGACTTGCAAGCAATGTGTAGGCCAGTTAACTCAATGTGCCTAGTGGTATACCCCTTTAAACAATGCCGACCTTAGGTAAGCAAGTTTGCCCATAGCTTAGCCTTTTCAAAACTGGCCGATCATGGCAAAGTGGGGGAATTTGGCCCTACTTAAACCCAACAGGCAGGAATACATCTCATAACTAGTTGTAGCTTCCCCTTGCAGGCACCATGACAGAAAGGGGAGAGGGAGTGTGCTTCCGGGCACAGCACTGGGGCATCCAGGAGTCCAGAGTCATGGCAGGACTCCTTGTCAAAGACCATGAGCAGAGACTACTGCAGGGCCAGTACCAGGGTTCCCAATATAAGGTGGAAGCCTGGGACCATCTCGCCCGTGACCTCACCAGTGCCACTGGCATACCCCAAACTGGTGAGCAGGTCAGACATCACTATGCCGACCTGAAGTGGCAAAAGGGGGATCTCTTGGATCAGTGGATCCAAGAGGCTTGGGCAACAGGGCAGGTCCCAGCTGTGTGTAAGTATCACTCCACTACCTGTTTAATAATTGCCAGCTCATGTATGTCATGGACAGGTATGGCTAAATATTCCTCTTATGTCCTTCACTGCGGCAAGTGAGCAGGCCGCGAACCAGGAGGCCCATGAGGCCCCTGGAGAGGTTGTGATGCGAGGCAGGTTAGTAATACACTTGCATGTACTGTCATAGGAAATAAATCTAAAAGTATTAGTAAATTAATTGCCAGTATAAAACCTGTATTGTTTAAGGCAAGTACTGCATGTACCAGAGAATATGGCAGGATTCATATAGTTTGTATGTAAATAAAAGCATAATAGCCTGACAATAAAGGTCTAACTGCTGAACTGCATGTGTATACTCTGGTATCATATGGTAATGTAGATTTGCAATCACTTAATAGTACTGTTGTATTAAGCACTGTTACCCACACTGTGCAACATAAATAGAATGTGTAGGAATGTCTGTATTTGACTGGTGTAACTTAGTACAACTGAGAGACACATAGGCAGAAAACAGTGAAAAGACAGAGAACACAATCTGAACAGCACACACAACTGAGACGTGAACTGCTGTATTTTTAGCACACACAACCATGGTTCGAATCCTGGGAGTGGTAGTAGTCGGCATGCAGAATCATACTCCACAACTGTACAGATATGTCCAGAATGTCCAGTAAATTGGCCCATATCTGCTGCCTGTCACCCTGTCACGCTGGGAAATCAGTGGGATGATCCCAGACATATAGGCAGCAAACAGGAAATACAACTGATTCTCACACATCTATGAGAACAAAGCTGGCACACTAGCATCTCCCCAAAATATTATGAGAGTAATAAGCTACTTATGTCCCATTTGCACCCCCATGTTATTAAGCTGTGACCAGAATGTGTACAGTAACACAGTGAGATGTATGTGCATAATAGTAATGTGGAATCTGGAACTTTGTGTGGCATCATTCAAGTAGTGCTAACAAACATTGCACCCACAGGTCTGTCAGATATGAACACTGTGCCCAGAAATAAAAAATGATACCCTGTACTGGTACTGTGTATTTTGGTATTGTATGGCATTGTGACTGATGCAGTTGCTCTGAATGATAAGGTATTACTCATCACTGTCACCCACACTGTGCTACATAATATAACTGTCCATGAAGTCCTGTATAAGAGTGCTGTAATACAAGGTCAGAATGTAAAACCACAGGAGAATTATAAGGCAGAAAGCAGATAGGAGATATACAGCAATATCTATATAGCACACACAACTGTGATGGACAGTGTTTTAGTTTTAGTAGACACTGCCATGGTCTGAATCCTGGGAGTGGAAGTAGGCTGCATATAGAATCATATCCCACAACTGTACAGACAAGTCCAGAATGTCCAGTATATGGGCCCATATCTGCCACCTGTCACCCTGTCCCCCTGGAAATCAGTGTTATGATCCCAGATGTTTAGGCAGCAAACAGGAAATACAATTGATTGTCACACATCTATGAGAACAAACCTGTCACACTAGCATCTCCCCAAAAATCATATGCGAGTAATAAGCCAAATATGTCCTATGAACACCCCCATGTTGTCAAGCTGTGACCAGAGTGTGTACAGTAACAGTGTGAGATGTATGTGCATAATCCTAATGTGAAATCTGGTACTTTGTGTGGCAACATTCAGGTAGTGTTAACAAACATTGCTCCCACAGGTACGTCGGATACAAACACTGTGCCGAGAAATAAAAGCTTGATACCCTGTACTGGTATTGTTTACTCTGGTATTGTATGGAATTGTGAGTGTTGCTGTTGCTCTGAATAATAAAGTATCACTAATCACTGTCACCCACACTGTGCTACATAATATAACTGTGTAGGAAATCCTGTATGAGTGTTGAAAGTCACTAAAGGTTGAATAGGGCAATAGTCTATATATGTCCCTGTTCACCTGTATGTGGTCAACACATGGCCAGAGTCTGTGCAAAAAGAGATGGGCAGGTATGTGCACA
Source organism: Protopterus annectens (assembly GCF_019279795.1). NCBI lineage: Eukaryota > Metazoa > Chordata > Ceratodontiformes > Protopteridae > Protopterus > Protopterus annectens. Next base: position 1,450,094,888 of record NC_056746.1, on the reverse strand, counting down.
ACATCAACCTGGAATCTGGGAGCATGTGTCGAAACAGTTAGTGTTAACAAACATTTCCTCCAGAGGTATACCATGTAAGAAGTGCAAACTTAAGGTAAAATCAGTTCATGTATAAAGATGACGAAAGCCATATCACTGTCCAAACTAAGGCAATAGGGCAGTGTAGTAATACTTGTAAGGTACAGATAACAGCACTGACTAGGAAGGTAATGCAAACTATAGGAATATACTAGTTGTTAATTGACATCTTTCACCCCCCCACCATATCTCCAACAATACACTAAATACCCACCTCAAATGGTATGTGATGACTCCAATGTTATGTTGGAACATACGTCCTATTGGTTGATAATTATTTAAATCTGTTTCTATGCATGTGCTATGTTGAAATACTCCAACATTGGTGGCATAGTGCCATCAATGTACCTGTATGCTGTTGTTATTACCACTGTGGACCCACATATGCATGCATTCCATTTCCTATGCAACTGTTCCGTATCTGGTGTCTAGATTAATGGAAATATCTATGCCTGCTGTTATACCTAACTCTGGAATGTGTTGACTATTACTAACCTACATATGTTGATACACCATAACACCATAGCACGTATGGGAACGCGTGTCCCAGCGGACCCACCTGCCCCACCTCAGCTGGCCATGGCACCGGGCACCAGCACATCTGGGGCCTGCTGGGGACCTCCTCATCCATTGCTCCTGCACCATCTTTGGGTGGAACCACCTCAGGGGATGGGGCTACCCCCCAGGAGTGGGCGCAGACAGGAAGCTGTCACCAGTCGCTAGGTCTGGGTGGTGGTGCATAGAGAGCTTGATCAGCAGTTTGGATATCATCTACACCAGCTCGTGGGCTGTGTGTCATGACTAGAGGGTTGGCCTGGCTATCCATCTTAGCCCCCAGCACAGCCACCTTCAGGGATGTGAAGGTGCAGTGATGACTGCCCATGGGTGGGGATCTCAATCCCACTGTTTCCATTAGGGGGCTCATGAGCTTCCAATTTCCCAACACCCCTCTCCATCAAGGTGTTTACCCCCACATCTGTCATATACCACTCCTGTATGCATCTTGTTTGTCTTGCCTGTTAACCTACCCAACCTAACTCCCCAGATATACCTACTATCCTTCCACAACATTCCACTCTCACCTGAAAATAAAAAAAGAGCATTCGGTTCCCAAGAAAAAATATCATCCCATACATAGCTTTCCATTTCGCACATGTGTCCACTGGACACGTGTAATCTGGTCTAATTGGCATCACAACATATTATTGTTGTCCTCACCCCTCTCTCAGGGGTTTGAGTGTCCAAACCTATCTTCAAATTCAGTGCATATGCACAGCTGTTTCTGTAGAAGAAATGGGCAGCTATGGACCTTCCATACACCCTCCTGCACTTCCCTAGCTATTTTCCCCAATGTCTTTCCCACTTTGTGCCCCATTTTCACCACTTTCCTATCAACCCTTTTTTCTTTTCTTTTAAAGAAATTGCCATGGGTGTAAGTGGGAGTAAGCACTTTTAAGCAGCAGTAAGTGGGTTTAAGCTTGTTTGCACAGGGCTAACCAATGCCTAGACAGATTAAGCAATTTAGAAGCTAACTGAGCATAAGAAACTGTATCCGGAAGATAGCAGTGCTTACCTCCTTGCAAACCCGCACAAATCCACTTACAACTGCTTAAAAGTGCCTTAATCACTCTGTATCCAACAGACTGTGTTCTGCCCAGCAACAAAATGAACAGCCTCTGCAATTCTTGAACCCAGGACCCTGCACACCATAGCAAAAGTGATTTATCATTAAGCCGTGTCAGATAAACATACCTCTGATGTTTTCACAAACATATCATCCAGCCCCGTCATTCAACAGGAAATGTATTTAAACATGTAGATGTATGTGTGTGTGTGTATATATATATATATATTTATATCTAAATAGATATATATAATATCTATCTATCTATATATATATATATATATATATATATATATATATATATATATATATATATATATATATATATATATATATATATATATATATATATATATATATATATATATATATATATATATATATATATATATATATATATATATATATATATAAATATATATACACATATGCACCGTTAATGGGGTTGAGGGGGCCCAAACATAAGTCTTGTATGTATAGGTATTCCCCCCCCCCCAGCCAAACATGTCTGCCCTGCAATACACTACCAACTGTTGCAGATCCCATAACCAGGACCTGACACAACATGGGCACAAGATGTTAACAGTACTCCATCCCACCTGTATGATAGGCTTGTATCAGCAACATATCATGCAGTACAGTCTGGATACCATAGGGAATGTACAATGTGGAAGCAATTAACATCCCTAGGATACATATACACAAACACATATATGCAGATACAGATATATATATATATATATATATATATATATATATATATATATATATATATATAGATATATATTTATATATATAAAACTGCACGTACACAGAGATATGTATAGGAAGATGCATATGTAGAAGGTGCACACAATACAGAACAGCCACTATGCCAACAGTTACCACCTTACCAACTGGACACTGTATGAGCCACCCATCCAAATGACAATTATTGTCTGCAACATATAGCCACAGAGAGGTCAAAGTATATAACACCACACACAGGTTTGCATACATGGGAAAGCTTTATTTGTGTACTATTACAGTTGTATATGTCATGTCATATAGCTGTTTACACACTGACATATATGTAAACAGAGTAATGCAACTGTGAAACAGTTATACTAATACAGTAGTCTGGAAAAGTTTACATATGTTGTTGTCCAGGCCGAAGCTTTCATGTAGTACAATAGTAAAGGCAGACTGGGCCACCAATCAATCAACAGTAAGTAATGCAGATGTATAGTCCAACAGCCTCTATCTACACTCTGTACACAATCCTTTGGGGGTAAAGACCTCAGATGACACAATGGGATGTATCTGCTACATAACAAGGCATAACTGACACCATCACAATCACACTGACAAGCAGAAGAGTCTGCATGGCAGGAGGCAGTATGCCTGCATTTACCCAAGGTGAATTGTATGGTAATGTACATCCAGACACCTTAAGGCAGTTTACCCCTGATACCCCCACATGTTGTAACAGTCTAGGTTAGTTATAGTGCATCCCCCCCCAGACTAAGTAATACAGGGCCATATACCACTGTTACATACACTGGCCTCTGGAGTGCATAAGTGCACACATGTATTGTGTAGGCAAAGCCCACACATATATGGACTCAACCTCACAGTATGTGTTGGGGACACAACAGCAGTGGACTGATGGCAGGAATGGCAGCATGACATACTCACAGCCCACTACAGAACAACCCCTGACAGCATGTGCAAAGCCTGGTATGTAGGTGTAGGACAGAGGCTGGAACACAGGCCTATATGTGTAAATCCGTTGTCATACACTAAGCAAGTCGCTGATGTTACAGGATAGTCTGCAACATACCCTTAGTCAGGAATATGAAGTTAGAAACAGAAATGGATGTAGCCATGTACTGATAGCACTCAACACACTCACACACTGCCAGTGATATATCTGACACAAGACCTGTGTGGTGGACAGACAAAACATAATACGCACACCTCTGGCCATCAGGAGGATAGGCCCACAGTTGAGAGCTATGCAGACAGACTGCATTACAAGTTAAACTAGTATGTACACACAAACCCTGTAACACCAGTGCAATACAATGCATTCAACAACACTACTCAGACTCTGTCTGTAGTACTGGAACCATCTACAAATATGTAACTGGCCTGAGTGTGCAGGTTCTCCTGTAAGAGGTATTGCTACCTTCTGTCTGTAACACTGCTGCTCACACACAGGAAGGATGTCCATCATACAGGAAAGATAAAGGGACTGTGCCCACATGATGTAGGGATTTATAGTAGTTTGGTTGCCATGACAGTGGTAATTGGAAGTATTACACAGCATGCTGCATGCAGGTAGCAAGTGGAGGACACTGACTGGTGCAGAGGCCTTCACCTGATCATGTGCATCACCTACATATTCCATGCTGCAATCTATGAAAAGCAGCTCATTCCATTTACTGGAGAGAGACTGAGAGTGAGAGAGAGAGAGAGAGAGAGAGAGAGAGAGAGAGAGAGTGCGTATAAGGCACAGTAAAAAAAAAAAAAAACATCCAGAAGAGTCTGCATTCTCAGAACAGGTATGTAAAGTACATATGTATGTAATTGGCCATAGTACTTGGTCCATAATAATGGGATAGATGATGTGGAATGATTTATATGTGTCTTCAGGTGTTGTTGTTGTAATGATGTTCAGCTGAAAAACTGCTAAGGAGAATAGAGTTCATCCCTGTGGGTAGTAGGCCATACCCATCAACCGTGCAGAGCAGCACTGACTGATAAGATGTAAGCCATCATAATGTGTGTTGTGTAATGGGAAGTATATATATTATGTGGCCAATAGCTGGTGGTGGAAGTAATGCCATAATGATGGACACATGGGTTCCACAGCCCATTTCTTGCAGTATACTCAGGTTAATCTGTATTGTAGCATGCAGGAATGCCATGCGTGTATAATATGGTTACCTGCAATCTAGCCCTACATATACCCCCCTAATGTCAGGCTGTGTCCATATGTGGCACCTGTCTGTGTTGTAGCAAGGCAGAACAGTGCAGCTGTGCAGGAAGGTGTTGTGAGATTGTGAACCTGATGTCTGAATGTATCCCACATATAGGCATGCATATGTGTGTATATATATATATATATATATATATATATATATATATATATATATATATATATATATATATATATATATATATATATATATATATATATATATATATACAGGTATGTCCACAAATATACAGATACCCATGTATATTCAACATCCCATGTATCTACACACACACACACACACACACACACACACACACACACACACACACACACACACACACACACATATATATATATATATATATATATATATATATATATATATATATACCTATATTCACATGTCTACATATATACAAACACACACACACACAAACATATATGTATGTAAATACATGTCCCCTATGTTACTACCACAGTGCTGCATGCTATGTGTGAGGAAACAGCACACATAGCAATACACAAAGATATCTACAGCTGTCCGTGTGTGCAACATGGATGGGTATGTCACATGTGAACCCCTTGTTGGGACCACATTACCCTTGTCTGTGAAGTATGGAATGGGAATATGGGGAAGTATGGCAGGTTTGGTAGATATAGAGGACAGCATACAGGGATGGTATGTGACACATGTGGTGGGTAAACACCCTGGGTGGTGTGTGTGGTTTGTGATGTAGATGCCCCATGGGCCCCAATATGGACACAATGGGAACAAGCCTCCCACCCACTGCTATTCACAACAGCAGTCCACGTCCTGAAGGTGCCTGGCCTGGAGGCTGAGGAGGAGGAGCATGTGAGCCCTGTGAATGTGTACTGGGTGCCTCAAGGTGATGTAGCACATCCCACATGTGTTTGTGGAGTCCGTTGTGGAACAGATCCTGGATGTGACCTCAGGGGACAGGAACATGTCTGTGTGTGCCCCCAGGGGGGTGGACAACATCCCCTGGGTTGGTTCCACCTGACAGTATTGTAGGACCAGTACATCAGGAGGCCCCAGGTTGGGTCACACATGTGATGTGGCCTGGTAACATGGGTAGATGAGTTTGGAGAGGTGGTTCTGCTGAGCAATAGTACATATATATGCTATTGTGTCCCTGCTATAGAACATACATCAGTAGTAATGGTGTACACAATCCCAGAACATGTCCAACAGCATGCATGGATAACCACAATAACACAAAATGTCAGATGTGCAACAAACACATAGCAAGCATACCACAGGCATATATAGAATCATTGTGGTCCTGACAATGGCATGCAGGTGAATAGTCTGTAACAGGCTAGCAATGATAGTGTCCACACAGGGAACATGGCTACAAACACATTGCACAAAGCGTGGTACAGTACATTATCTGCCACACTGGTAGGTATACTGTAGCCATACCTATTGAGTTGTGTTTACAGTTTGTTGTCGCTGATATGGTGTGGGGGTGACAGTGTTGTGTATTAAGAACTGTGGTAACATTGCTGCTTGACTTGCTCACATCTGTGTCCATCTTTATGTCTTTCAGGCACAATATCCCATAGAAGGCTGCCAGCCTACACAGCAGCTGAAAATGAAATCCTGTTGAATGAACTCATACAGCACTATGTGATCTTGTTTGGCTGGGCCACCCCTGATCAGCAGGAGTGGACTGTCCTGTGGAATGACCTAGCCCACAGGGTCAATGATGTTGGACTGCACAACCACAGTTATGAGCAGGTCCAGCATCATTGTTCTGATCTGCTTTGCAATGCCCGTCGGCATGCTGCTGCAGTCCGAGGGGATCACCTCGCCATGGGGGGGGGCATGCCATCCATCCCCCCCGACATGTGTGGAGGAGCTCCTGGCCAGTCTTGTGGCACCTGCCCATCCAGCCAGCCACCAACTGCCGGACAGTTTTGTGGAGATGGATGCCACCCACACACCAGCCGAAGAGTATGCAGGTAAGACCAAAGGGCACATCAGTAGACCAATGTTGCATATACATCTGCATCGGTACAGGTAGATCATACATATCTGACATGTCATAGATATATTTTGTTGCTGCATAGTAGTGATAAACAGATGTCCATATGTGGTAGTATTGTGGAAATGTACTGTTGATGTATTCTTATACTGCACCCACCCTGTAGCAATGCCACAGGTGTGGCCACTGACTTTGCATCTCTCACCCTCTTATGTAGGTCCCTCCTGGATACCACCAAGGCAGCAGCCTGTAGCTGGTGAGTATGGTTTATGTAGATGCTTGCCAATACACCGGGCATGTAATGGCAATGGTATATTCCATGCACACATCTAACACACCTACCCAGAATGCATGCTGTACATGTGCACGTATTGTTGCTGTGGAATACACGGCATCACAGGGGTGACCTTGATGTGGTATTGGAAGGGTATGTCAGACACCTGCATGATAACTAACATCCTGCCATTGCAGAATGTGTCCACAGGGAGTAACATAATGGTGGGAGACATGGCCTACAGTAGGGACATGTTTGGAACAACACCCATATACAGTGCAACACCAGTGTATATACATGTAGGACAATGGCAACTGCTGCAGATATACACTATGGCATAAGGCATTACAGTGGTCCACATTATCAGCTGGGACTAGGCTGCAACATGTGGTGTTCAATGTATGGGGCACTGCAAAGTGACACACATGTGTAGGGCTTATTTGTCATGCATCTGCAAAAAGGCTGAAGGAGGGGGGTGTCAGCATGACACACCAGTGCACTGCAGCAGGGATCCTAAGGATGCTAAGAATGGCTGTATCTGCACATAGTCAGGTTCAGAACCTGTGGCAGATGTAACCCTACCCCTACAGCAATAGCGACGGCAGTGTGTGAACATCAAGGGATGTGCACATGAGTAGACCTTGCGATCATGCAGATTAGGGGGAAATGTGTAGAGCAGACTGAACATACACTGGCAAATGCAGATGGCCCACACTGGTATACCCCTGCCACGAGTATTGACTCCTGTAGTACACACAACAAGTGGTGCGACAAACCATCATGATAAGGGTGTGCACATATATGCCCACATGGAGTGCATGCATCGTGGTCAGCATCCGCACACCTAACACATTCCGTAGACACTGCATGCAAAAGTACGGGACATATGTCACATATTGGGCTCATGTACTGTTAAGATATGCCGTGATTTGGTCCCAATGCAGATCAAGGATGGGTGTCTCATATCAATAAGGATGTGTACACCCCCCATAGCCACATATGCTCTGATGGTTGTTAGTGTAAGAGTATTGGATTAGTCATACATGGTCTGCTGATGTTGAGAGCTGCAAATCAGATATCAGGCATTCACAAATGACATCTGCCTACATATCATCCTAGGTATGTGTTGCTGAAAAACATAGGGGCTGTGAGCATTAAAGCTGACATAACTGACACAGTACTACACATTCCACAATGGGTTGTATACCTGTGAGGTATAGTGCACAATACATGGCAGGGTGCAGAACAGGTGCACAGCAATACTGTGTACATAGGTGCAGTGGTATCCAGGGGAAGGGGCATTACCTAGTGACACAGGACATGCATCACACACATGTATACTGTTGCTAGCATGGATTGACTATAGCTACACTGCATGCTGTTGTGTACCATATGTTATGCATGTTGACAGATGGGTAATAGGAGGACTGTGTGTACTATCATTGTGCGACCTCACCTGTATGTGTGTGTTTGTGCATCCTGGTGAGTAGTGAGTTTGTCTGTAGGGTCACTCCGGTGAAATGGAGGGAGGTTGATGCATGTAGGATGCATGTGTGCATGTGTGTGTGTTTGTGTGGGTGGTCATGTAGGCACATTTTTGATTGTGGGGTGTTCATACAGCAGTGTCTCCCTTTGGGATCATGCAGTACATGGACATGGACTGCCACATTACACACCAGGAATAATTGTCATGTATGTAATCACAGGACTGCTGTATAATAAGGTCTGTAGCATGGAACAGGCATTGAGACACCAGGTATACCCTTAATATCACATTCAGCAGAGAGGTGACCTACAACCCATGCATGCAGCACTACAGATGCATTGGGAAAGTACTCATCAACACCAGGGAGTGTAGCCATATATTACAGCTGTCACATGATAGGCTGATTGAGCAGCATATCTGGCATGTACTGAGCAATACATACACATGACACACCAGTGCGTGATATTATGGAGTGAACATAGTAGCCCACACATATAGAGGCCATGCTCATGATGTCCCAACATACACAGGGGGAACACTGAATGAGAGCAGTGAGGCCATCTAACACCACTACATACAGGTCAAGCAGGTAATATAGTAACAGGTCTTGTGTTGTGCTTACTTGTCTAGGCATTTAGAGGACTGATATGTTAATGAGTGGTATCAATGTGTGTATGTTACCAAGTGTGATGCAGGATGGGGAACACATGGAAATATATGTGGGACTGTCTGTAAAGTTACAGACAGGTAGGTATTATGGTGGTGTGTGTGTGTGTGTGTGTGTGTGTGTGTGTGTGTGTGTGTGTGTGTGTGTGTGTGTGTGTGTACTGTTAGCCATTGCTGTACAGGTTTTAAAGTACATTTACTGTTTTCCCTCACAGGTGGCGAGGTGGGTCAGGGTCCCTCTTGCATGCAATCTGATGTTGGTGTCCATACAGACACTGGAGATGATGATAGTACTGCTAAGGCACAGGTGGGGTTGTCAGTGGCTGAAACAGTGCCATCATTTGACATCCCCCTTTTAACTACCCCAACCCCGCACACAGTTTCAGTGCCTATACATACCCCATCACCAGTGGCCATATTGGAGGGACAGCTGGCATTTGGTGGCTGTGCACAGGAAAGTGTGGCAACCATGTCTACTGTGTCTGGTCGAGGCAGGCATAGCCGGATGTCTGGCAGGGCACAACATAGGCAGATGTCCCAGGGTGCTAGTGGTAGGGCCGCTGGACATCATGCCCCTGGCAGAGGCGACATAGCTGGTACCAGCAGGTGCATGTTTCAGGCTGTTATGGAGGTGCAGGCACATATAGAACATTAAATCCAGACAGGGCCTAAGGCTGCAGAGGGCTGCTCTCACATTTGCAAGTGACAACACCCGTGAACTGGCTGGTGCCATCCGTGTGTTAACTGAGTTCATGGATAGACGGTCTGCTGAGATGATGACCCTCATCGACCGTGGTCTGTCCATACTTGCACATGTGGTGGGAGTGCGGCACTGGTAAGTGAAGCCTACACTGTGTAAGCACCCATACGTATACCCATAGCTTAGCACTGCTTAGCTTCATGCAAACCCGCGCAAACATGCTTAAAGCTGTTCAAAACTGCCTTAACCTCTCCGTAACTGACAGCCCTTGTTCTGCCCAGCAACAAAATGAACAGCCCTTGAAACCAGGACCCTGCACACTAAAGTCACAACACTTCACCACTACACCATGACCACTGTGAAGACAGCTGTTGCTTTTACAATATATCTGTCATTACACACATTGATTAGTATTTAACAATTGCCTTTACTTCCATAATTGTGTACTACTTGTTATTAATATGACTGTTGCATCACATATGTTGTTTTATCATAATGTACACATAGCAGATACATACAGTGAGATACATCTGGGAGTGTATACATAACCGTGAGGCTTACACATGACAGGAATATGGATATATACATATAACCGGTTGATATATGTCTACATGTACATACACATGTATATTCATACATATGTCTGTATACACATCTGTATAGTGCAACATATATATGGCCATGTGTATATCTCTTTGTATGTACATATATATATATATATATATATATGTATATATATATATATATATATATATATGTATATATAGATATATATGTATGCACATCCTATGTGTACAGATATAGCTATTTATGTAGATATATATGCAGATATCTATAATTATATGTGCATACAGATCTATTCTGATATACCTATTACTGTCAATATATATGTAGATATCCATAAGTATATGTATCTCTATCTGTATATGTGTAGACATATGTTGCTGGGTATATGTATATAATTGAGTGTTTATATGTATATACATACATATGTACATATACATATCCATCTATGTATGTCGATATGTGTATTTGTATATATCTATATAGATATATGGATAAGTATATATACATATATGTTCACCATATGTCCTGAACATGAAGTGGAGCCCTACCTCAGCCCCAACATTCCCAACCTCTTAGTGCAAGGGGATGTCAGGTATGTATTGCAGTTATATATGTAGACTATTGCTACTCTGATAGGGGTTGTCTTCACAGACATGTTGTGTGTGGGAGGTCACAATGTGGTCTGATGCCTGTCTGTGGTATGGGACATGTGTGTGTTTGGCCCTACAGACATGTAAGCCGATAGGGTAACATACATTGGAGCAATATGTAACATCAGATAGAATAGGACCAAGAACAATTACATCTACCACAGTCTGTACACAGGCCAAGGTACATATTCACAATACACACACTGTTGACAATCACTATAAGTACACAGACCTCAGTACTGTAAACACAACCACAGAATGCCCAGACTATGTCCTCAAAGATAACCCCTACTATATATAACATGTGTCGCAGTCTGATATCTCACTGGCTTGTTATCATATATGATGTCAATAAATGATGGTGTACAGAACATATGCACCTCTTACTGCATGACATATGTACACAGGTTGACAGAGTTGTGGCTGGAGGCACAAACACAGGGCCATTATTGACATGTTGCTGTGATAACCTCATACATTTACTGTTGTAACAGGGTTTGTTGTGACATATGTCCTATGAGGGATATGAAGTTGGTAACTCTCATGTCTGTCACCATGTACTGTCTGCAATTCTCACACTATGCTTCTGCCATTCACAGATAGGTGCTCTGTGAGTAACACAATAAAACAAAAGGCAGCACACACTGCCCAGTCTGCAGATAACCCTACAGATGGGGGTTTTCTCAGAAACATAGCACTGTCATGACAGGTATTAAAACATGTAGACCAGCCATATCCACACACACCCTGTTACACCAACATTACTCCAAATGCAGAATAGCGACACTTACATTCTGTAGTCATATGAGGCACATCCCCCTCCTGTGTGTTGGCCTGTTTCCACAGTGTATGTTGTTAGAGGTAAATCCCCAGTCCATCTGTGATGCTGTTTGCCAAACAGATCTAGTTCCTGCTCACAGAGAATTAAAAGGCCCAACACCACCATGATGTTGCTAGATATTGGAGTGTGTTTCCATGCAATTGGCTATGGGAATGTTACCACAGCTGTTCCACATGCAATCAGCTAGAGGAGGGCTGCAATTCATGCAGAGGCCATCATCTGATCATGAGCATCACTTACAAAACACATGCTGCTGATTAAGCAAAGCAGGTGCACTTCTCAACATCCACCACAGAGCGAGTGAGAGGCAGACAGAGGCAAAGATAGGTCAGGGAGGAGGTGGGAGAGTAAAACATAAGCATGGTTGTGTCATACACTTACCAGTACAGGGTATCAAACCCCTGACTGGGCAGGAACTAGATCTGTTTGACATGTTACTGTGGTTTGTTCACATGGCCTTGCATATGCAACAAGTCCAGAAAGAACAGTCAGCAGAAGCAATAATATGTCCTTTATTAGACTACAGCTCACCAACAATCAGAACCAGAGTGTAACTCAGAAAAGAATTAAGCGCTTTCATCCACCATCATGTGGACTTCTTCAGAATCAATTAAACAATTATAAACACACTATTTAAATCCATTTGGCGCCAATTCAAATTGATTTCTTAGTAGAAGGGCTAATAGACCCACTTCTTCAGAGAAACCTGCTAGCACATAATGGTGGATGAAAGCACTTAATTCTTTTCTGAGTTACACTCTGGTTCTGATTGTTGGTGAGCTGTAGTCTAATAAAGGACGTATTATTGCTTCTGCTGACTGTTCTTTCTGGACTTGTTGGATATTGTGTTGCCTTGACGTTCCTTGAATCATTATTTAGTATGGCCTAGCATATGGCTTATGTGGAGTGTGTTATGTTGTTACTTGGGTGTCCATGACATAACATGCATTGGCAGTAAGTGTGAAACACAGGCCTTTGGTGGTGATGCAGGCAGCTCTGGCAGCCCATTGCATTCTGTCAAGTCTTACATTCCCAGACTGCCATACAGTATATTCCCCTGGGGTGACAAGATAGGTGTGCTAGGTGTTCATGCCAATACTTTCTATCAGTCTTGATATCTATCTGGATGAATCCTGAGACTGAGAATGTACCTCGAGAGTCTAACGGGGGAGTTCTGCAACTACAGAGTTAGGTTGTGACCACCCGATGAACGAAACAGTGGTTCCTAGAAGGAAAGTTTTGGTAACTCAAGCCCAGGTCCACCGAGAGGTTAACGGAAGTATACAAGAGAGCATTGATGAGCTACTACCTGCAACACCTGCTTTTTTAGGCAGTCCACATTCCACAGGGCTGCGTTTTCCACTGCCAACAAGAAACAGGTCTGTGAGTCGAGGCAGAGGATGGACCGAACAAACAGAGCCGAGGGAAAGGAGCACAACGAGAAACAAACGGAAGCAAATGGACAGTTTGGTGAGTCCCTACAATATAAAGAAAGCTTTTCTCAACATGAAAAACTAGTACTCAATTTATCGAAATATAAACTGTCTGGAGCTGAGTATAGGGTTTTAAATAAAGGACTGTCCTTTATTCCAACCATGGACTCTAATATAGCTGATATTGTGATAGATATTAAACTTTTTACCAGAAATTTGATGTTGAAGTTAATGTTTGATAGTAATGTTGATAGTCAAGGTCCAATTTTTAAAAAACCTAGTATATATACTCCACAATTGAATTCATTACATTTTGCTTTTGAAAAAATGTGTATTGATGATGCATACAAAGTTTTTCATAATTTGAATAATAAGTCTGATAGAAAAAAGTGGCATAATTTAAAAATGGATGAATATTTAGGCATAAAAAACTTGCAGTCCAACCCCATGATTATGATACACCCTGCTGATAAAGGAGGGCCTACTGTTGTATTAGACAAGGATGATTATGTTAAAAAAATGTTACTATTGAGTGATGAATCATTTTATAAAATTATAAGTAGAGTACAAGTTAATAGGATGACCAGTAATGTGCATAAAACACTGTAAGATATGTTCACAGCTAGTTTAATAGATATCAGACTGTACAATTCTTTTCTGATCTTTAGTCCCACTATACCTATTATTCAAGGTCTTCCCAAAATACATAAGGAATTGAATAACCCTCCCATGAGACCTATAGTAGCTGGGAGAAATTGGTGCATTGAATCAGTCTCCATTTTTCTGGAGAAAACATTGAGACCTTTGATTAATGAAACCTGTCATATTTTAAAAGACACTGAACAGTTTGTCAAAGATCTATATACTTTCACACATGACATAGAACAAATTAAAGGCACACACATGTTGTTAGCTACACTTAATGTAGTTTCTCTGTTTACGGTTATACCGGATGATTATGGTATTAATAGTGTTGCTAAGGTGTTGACTGATAGTGGTAAATATGACAGTAACTTCATAGAATCTGTACGTGTGTTATTGAAGTTGGTTTTAGAAAACAATGTTTTCATTTTCCAAGATAAATTCTATTGGTAATGTCAAGGAGTTGCCATGGGGACTTCTTGTGCCAACAGCTACGCTAATGTTGCAATGTTGTGTTGGGAGCAATTGGTCCTAGAAAACAATACTTTTAAAAATAATATCAGGTTTCTTTGGAGATTTGTGGATGACCTTTTTTTGATTTGGGATGGTACAGTTGCTGAATTTGATATTTTCGTTGACTTTGTTAACACTACGACACATTTTTTAAGGTTTACAGCGAACTACTCATTTAGTGAAATTAATTTTTTGGATGTTACTATATTACAGGATGTGCATGGTCAGTTTAATGTGAAGTTATATAGGAAAGAATGTCGTGTTAATAATCTACTTTATAGAGACAGCATGCACCCTGAGTTTATATTCAAGAATGTAGCACACAATCAATTTTTTAGAGCATCTAGATTGAATGCTAGTGTTGCTGATTTTGATTTACAACTTATTAAAGTACAAGATGAGTTGAAGGAAAGAGGTTATGAATCTAACCTCATAGATCAAGGGTTACAAAATTTATTGAGATTGAGACATAGTAAAGCTAAGCCTTATTTTTCTAAATGTAAGGCTACTAATGAGAGAAGCGGATGTGTGATGAATTCACAGCTTTTGAGACTATGTTTTAGTTATGCTAGAGATATAAAGCATTACACTGACATTATTAACAGAAATTGGAAAATGTTAACATCTGATGCACAAATTACTAAATATATTGGAGCTAGACCACAGTTTACTTTTAAGAATTAGAAATCTTTACGCAGACAATTATGTTATTCTAAAGAAACTACTCTTCTAAGTGCAGTTAGAGGTAGTAGACCATGTGGTAAATGTAATTTTTGTAGTTATATAGACACTAGTACATCTTTTCAACATCCAGATACACAAGAGGTTTTTAATTTTAATATTAGTGCCAGGTGTGATTCCCAACATATAGTTTACCTTGCTACATGTAATATCTGTAGCAAATTTTATGTAGGTAAAACTGATAGAACTTTTAAAGATAGAATCAGGGAACACTTGTATCATATAAGGAAAGGTAGTTTACATAATGCCTTAGCAAAACATATTAGTGACACTAACATTCAGCATATATTTTCTTTTAGGGCTATAGGTAGAACTTTTGAAAGTATACGAGGAGGGGATGTTAAGATAAATACTGAAAATTTAGAGGTTAGATGGATCATTAGACTTAGGGCAACTACAGGTCATGGTCTAAATGAAAATATCCCCTTGAAACCTGCTCTAAGGAACAAACCTTTGCGTAGATAAAAAATGTTTTTAGTTAAATATACATATGTATTAGGTCTTATAATGTTTTTAAATGTGTTTATATTTGTATTTGTGTATTTTTGTATTTTATTAGTATTGGTTTTAAACATAGAGTATGTATTTTGAATATACCTTTAAGAATGTCTTGAGTTTCATGTGTTAATTAGTATAAATAGAGATGTTAGTACCTTAATTCAGTACACCTGAAGAAGCCTACTAGGTGAAAGCGCTTGTGTTCTGTGTTCATGAACAATAAAACTTTTAAAGCCTGGAGCCTTACCTCAGTGTTTTTGCTACTTTTACAGATTTTATCTCTTTTCTGTGGTATCTGGCCGAAGTTGGAACTTTTGTACTTTTATTTCCTCCTGTAATATGTTAACATCATTGGGGGACTCAGTGATTGCACCCAATTTGCAATCATCAGCAAACTTGGTAAGTCAAAGGCTGTCTACTTTAACCCGGACTTCTGAGAAATAGCTTCTAAACAGTAAAGAGCCCAGCACAGATCCTTGTGGTATGCCACTCATAACGGGTCAACTGGTAGAGCTGGAGTCACCAAATCTGACAGTATGTGTTCTGTTGGTGAGACAATTAGCTACCCATCTAGTGACGTAATGGTTAATCCCCAGTTGGGAGAGTTTCTCAATGATATCTGAGAGGGGGCTTGTGTTAAAAGCCTTGGCTAGGTCATCCTTCATCCAGGGCTTTGATAACTTTCTCAAAGAAGTCTACTCGGTTTAATTAGTATGATCCATCCTTAATGAAGCTAGACTGGGTTGAGTCTAGTGATTGAAGGTTGCTTATATCCTTGTTGATAAGGTCCATGATGACTCTTTCAATGTTCTTGCAGATGAGGCTGGTTAGACTTATGGGTCTATATATCCCAGGGTCAATTGACACCTCCCCCTTTGTGCAAGGGGATTACTATTGCTGTTCTCCACTCTGCCGAACAAAGCGAGTTCTCAGGCTATGGTTAAAGAGAATACCAAGTGTGTTTGCTAGGTCCTGTTTTAGACTGATTAATAAGCGACATGGGATGTTAACTACTCTGACTGAGGCAATGCTACTGGCCTTGAGGAGCATAGATATAAACTGATCTCTAGAGATACTAGGCAGAGGACTGGTTTCAGGTATGCTTTGAGGTATAGTTGGTGGGGACGGGGGGGGGGGTTACACTAAATCTATCAGCTAGCAGGTTGGCAATTTCCTCTGGTATAGTATGAGTGGTATCATCTACTACAGTTCAGTACATAGCTGGGCATTCTCTTCTAGATTTCAGATGCAGTTAAAGAATGCTTTACGATTATTCTTAGCTAGTGATGCTATTTTACCTTTGTAACTAGCTTTAGAGGACTTTACAACATTTTTGATTTGCTTGTTCAAGCTGCTTTCTCTGCTGAGTTAGTTCCCTTTTGTTCATAGACATCAGTTTCTTCCTTTTGTTATATAACCTGTTTATACTTGAGGTCCACCATGGTGGCTTGTTTTTTTGGGAGGACATAGTTTTACTCGGGTCTGGCACAACCGTGTCTATACAGTTGCTTAAGTGTTTATACGGAGCATTTGTGTACATCTCTGCTTACAGTCATTATCTGTGATTGCAGAAGGGTATAAAACTTTTTATACCATCTCTTAGTAGGCTGTAGTTTGCTTTGGAAAAGTGTCTGTTTTTTGGTCCTGTGGTGGTGACAGGTTCAATAGTTATTCAAACCAGACTGCTTTATGGTCCGGCCTTACCAGGGAGGCATCACACAGGAGGAGTGCAGTGACACCCCCCATGATGGTGAGTACTATGTCTAGGACATTTGAGCCCCTTGTGGGGATGCAGACTATCTGTTCCAGAGCATTTGTATTGACAAAGTCCAGGAACATTTGGGCAAGCATGTTCATGCTCAGGTATGTCACCCAGTCAATGGAAGGATAGTTGAAATCTCCCATGACTAAGTTGTTGGATTATTTGGTGAGTGACTCCAGTAAGTCCAGGTAAGTGGTGTGCTTTTCTTAGTTCATGGTGGGGAACCTACAGGTAGTAATGATGTGGGAGGGTATTTTGCCTATAGTTAATTGGACATGGGGTAGTTCGAGAGAGTCATACTGTTAGACCAATCTCCAGGTGTACTTGGCTTTAATGTGGATAGATGCACCTCCACCTCTTTTTCTGTCATGCTCATTTTGAGGTCTGAACAAGTGGAAGGCATTGTAGCCTTGCATGGCTGGGGTGCTCTTCATTGCCTTGAACCATGTCTCAGTGACTGCACAGATGTCAGCATCTTCCTAGGTGAGGAGTGCTTCCAGGGAGTGCAGTTTACTGTTTAGGCTCCTAGCATTAGGCAGCATAACCTTGAGTTTGTCTCAAGTGGATTTTATGTTTGAAATTTTGTTGTTTTGACATTGCCTAAATAAGGCACTATGGGGGAGGCAAATGCCTTTGCCAGTATCCAAAAGCCTAGAAGAGACAGGTGCAGACCATTTCTGGCAAGGCAGCATGGCTGGCGACCATGGGTTCCCAGGATGACAGATACAGGATCTTCCTGGACTGACACCACAAGCTAAGCCAATTGTTGAAGTTGATTATTTTTTGTTTATTTTGTGACATCATCCTGGGTGAAGGTAGAATGCTGCTTAGGGCTAGGTTCATACTTATCTGGAACACACAATCTGAGAGTTTAGTCATGTCTCTCTTTGTTTAGTTCAGAGAGGTATGTCCCACATTATTCACCTCAACATGGACTATAACAGCGTCATAATTGTACTTGTTGAGTGATTTGAGTGTTTGTGTGATTTGACAGATCCTGGCACCTGACAGGCAGCTGACCATGATATTCTCCTTGTCCAGCCTGCTGAGGGTGACAATTGTATGTCTCACTATGGAGTTGCCTGTGACCAAGACATTAGGTTTTGAGTTTTTTTGCCTTAGGGCCTTATTTACTGAGACACTGGTGTTGTGTTATGTGTAGTAGTTTCTATTTCCATAGCAGTGCACGCAAGTGGTTTGTATTTCCAATCCCTCAGAGCCACACACTCCAGGGATCTAAACCTTGTCATCACAATAAACAAAACTTGCTGGAGGGATAGGTTCCTGACCCAGAGACTCCCCAGACTCTGGAATAGATTGCCCATACATGTCAAGCAGAGTGTCTCTTTGGCCCTCTTCAAAAGGAACATTGACGATTGGATGGGAGAAAGGAAATTCACCCCGGGGATCATGGCAGTCACTCTGCTAGACATAGGTCCAGGGAAGTAAATACTGTGGGAAGAAATATCCAGGGAATTGTTATGGATAGGCTTGTATAGGCCCTAGGGCTGATAGCCTAGTACCAACCTATGAACCTATGAACCTATGTCCTGACTATGAGTTGTTATAGAAAGCTTTTGAAGACATTTAGATTTACTAGACTCATCAGGTAATGGACATCATACGACTCCAGTAGTTACTATTCAATCCAAAGTGATCAAAAGGAAGTTTTGAAGATTCCATAGAAATAAATTAATTTTGTAGGAACAATCTAAGCAGAATAGTGTTCAGAAGGAAGAGTAAGGTGTAAGGAAAGGCAGGAATTCCGAAATTTATGTAAGCTGGACTGACTGGTAGGTATAAAGAAAGAAAACAATGTATGTAAATAGGAAAAAAATATTTTACTTTCTATTAATGTATGTGTGCCAATGTCTTAAGAGATAATTTAATAAAGGTGTTTAAAAATAGTTTTAAAGCACTGAGGGATTTCTGTAATAGCTGTATTTCAGCATATTGATTGTAATAGTACTCTATTTAAAGAATGTGGTGTAAATTGATAAGCTGCATTGTACTAAATCTCTTTTCTTTTTACCTTTTCTTCAGAAAATGTCAGTTTTCATACTCTGTCCTAGCACATGCAAACTAAAAATTTCTCAAGATGGGAATGTCATTGCTTATGTTTATACTATGATTTTATACTACATGTACACAAGCTTGCCTTAGCTTTACTAATTTGTATTTCTGATTTGTATAATCCTTATTCATTTTATCTAATCATATGTGGATGTGTAAATGAATGGTTCAGAAAAGTAACATACCCTGCAAATGGTTTTCTCTGTCACCTATAAATGTGATGATGGATTTTACAACAGCGCTCACCTGTTCTGTTTCAAATAAAACATCTTTTTCAAATGAAAAGTGAAATGAAAACCTTGTATTTAATCAATTATTTACTTATGACTGAAACTTGGTGTCCTTCATTAGCAGATTACCTTAATCCAAGTTAATCACATTGTTACTTTACAGATATGTTGAACAGAGCATATTTACTAAGGGCATTCTTTGGAATTGCTAGATATTCTGTGGCCCTAGTATACTACACTTACCAAAGATGAAAAAGTAAAAGGATTTCAGACTGGTATACTGATTTTGACGTAGACATGCAGCTACTGGTCAAAGTAACAAAACAAAAGGGTATGGAAAAGGAAAACACTTCAGGCTTATTTATTCAACTACTCAAAGACCTTAACATAAACTGATGGCCTGAAAAATAAATCCTAAGTGAGGGAAGCAGTTTAGGAATATTTTTCATTCTATATCATATCTGCCTAATACTGGTTCATGCTTAGTTTTTCACCCGTAAATACAAATTATCATAATCAAATTATCAACTGGAATATTACAGTTATATAAAACAATTATTGGTTTTCCCAATTTTATATTCTTTGTTTTTCTTCAAGTCTGATATTCCATTTCTATTTGCTTTTAGTACTGTAATACCGTAGTATTTTTTTCTGTATGTGTGTTATCTAGTATCATAATATAAGTGGGCTATATTATTTGTTGCACTAATTTTTTTGGAACTTAATGGAGGGGTTATATGAGCATCTGCACTAGCAATTTAATTGTTCACATTCACACCTGCTTGTATTAAAATTTCAAACAGATGTTTTAAAAATTGTTTCTTCTCACCCTGAAAGTAGTCTTTAAGCTATAAATGGAGGGAATATTTACTGGATTGCTCAATCAGTGTGTAGTTTAATGAAGAGATGGAGGAGACACACAGAATTCTGACCCTCTGTGGATGTCCTGGCAGCTGAAATATTTGCAATATGAATGGAGGTAGGGTAATTTAGAGAAAATATTAAAGTTAATGCAGTGGTGGCTCACATATGCAGCATGAGTTGGTATTGGAACACATGGTTAAGAGGTAATGGGGGAGGGCAAAGCTTTATATAATTATACCACTTTGGTAATAGAGAAGATGGTCAAAGAGAGAAACTGTAAAAATCAGAAGGGAGGGAGGTTGTGAACTTTGCAAAGGCCTGGCCATTCAGCATTACTGAGGATCTTGATTAAATCACACAGACTTTCAATAAGCAAGAGCAGGCCCAGGTATCTAGTGGAAAAATATTACAGCTATAAATTGAAAAAATGCCTGGTGCACACAGCAGCTTATGAAAAACATTTCTCTATGGGTGGGTACAAAGTTGTAAGAATTGATAGGAGTGTAGAATACTGGAATGAACTGGAAATAACTGGAAGAAACTGGAATGAGACTGGAATGAATGTCTTTATCCATTAATTACCCAAACTGATACTGAACGCATACCAGTCTCTCCTTTATGGGCCAAATCTTATTGTATATTTCCGAATAAAGTCTGCAAACACCACAGTTTAGTTAAAAATGTTTTATTATTTACAGTGGAGATAGATGTCAACAACAACATCTGAATTAAATCTTAAAGTCCATAGCTTCTGCACTCATTATACCGTCCGTAAATTCTGTACTCAGAATATCAAAATTCCTGTCTCCAGTAACAGTGCTGATAACTATGTCCATAGTTTTTGCAGTCGTATTCTTAACTCCTGAATAATATCGTAAATATTCTGGAATGCTGTTTTTTTATTTGATTTCTGCATTGACTCCTGAGTGTCTATACGAGACTTGTGAGGACTGCACTGTACTGACGTTCTGCATATCAGTCCAAACAAACTGCGTCTGAAGTATCTCCTAATAATACCAAAACTCTGCAAATTTCTACACTACTCTTTAACCTTGGTTCCCAAGCCTTGTAGCAAACAAACAAAATGTGTTTGCACAAAATGTGCTGCACATTCTGTTCTTATCAGTATTCTTGACTGAAGGTTATTTTTACAGATTGAAAATGTATTCACTGAAACTGTATGTAAACTGTGAAGGCTTGCTTTAATATAGCCGCAGTTCTAGACTTATGCAAAGAGAATACTGTATTTTTGTCTAACAAAATACATTTAAATGAAACCTGATCTTATAATTTTTCATGAGATACCTGAACTCACACAGGTATCTATTTCTGTGTTTACTTTAAAGTATGAAATACAAAATGAAGACACAGGCCTATCCTTACATTTTCAGGCCTATGCAAAGTCTATTCTACTAACTGTATTTATGCAGGATTGGTTCTGTAACAATTGTCTCTGAAATTACTGAAGCGGGATTTACTTCTGTAATTACTTTATAAATCTCAAAAAACAAAAAATGCCAAAAACTGGGAATAATGAACTACACACAAAGAATATTATAAACAACATGCAAAAATAAACAACATGAGAGGTCCATTATACAGTCAGGGTATATGTACAACAATAAAAAAATTATTAAAAGTTTGTAAGTCTGTAAAGTTCACTTCTTCAGGCCAAATAAATGTTGAATTACTAAGAGTCAACTTTAAACCCCTTTCAAAACTCCAACAACCAATCATATTATCATACAAAAGACACATGACTCAAAAGCAACAATGTAACAATGTAACATCCTAGAGCAAAGGTTCTTAAAACTGCCCCCATATGTTAATGATAATGCCAAATCTAACTTAACTAAGGTATAAATATGCACATATTAAAACTTATATAATCTGTTGTTCATTATAACTCCTATGTATGAAGTTAGTACTGTCTATCTCTTTTAGAAATCCATTATCATCCACATTAAGTCTAGAGGCTCTTATCGCCTGTTCCTTTAAGATGTTTGAAAAAAATATATGGCTGGTGCATACTATTATTGTGCAGGATTTTATTATTATAACAGGATTTCTATTGTATTTCTGTACTAACTTCACCTTCCTTATTTCTTCTGATACATACATCCAAAAAAATCAGTTTTGTCACAAATTTTTGTCATATCAAACTTCAAATAAGTAGTAGGATGTTGAATTTCAACAAAAAATGTTCAAGGGCTCAAAGATCACCAACCCATATGAAAAAGACATCGTCCACAAAATGACAATATCTGCATTCCCAAACAGCCATAAATGTGTTGGAATCGCTATTGGCATACGTTGTGCCCATAGCTATGCCATTCACTTGCAAATAATATCTAGCATTAAATACAAAAGCATTGTAACTCAAAACTATATTCGGAAATTCAATAATCAGTCTAATGGTGTTACTATCCAATCTACCTGCATGTACCAAATACTCTTTCATGGCTGAAATCCCTTCATGGTTAGGTATGACTGTAAAAAGGAATCAGATATTCATGGTAACAAAATAATTCTGATCAGTATCACTATAATTAGAAAGCAATCTATACAGATCTTGCAAGAAATTCTGAGTATCTCGCAATACATATATGTTGCGATCTAAAACTGGGTGTGGATGTTTTTCAATGAAAATCGAAAGGGGTTCAGTGGGCCAACCAGCTTCCAAAACAATAGGTCTAAATGGTGGAGTTACCAGATTTTTATGAATTTTAGGGATACCCTGTATACATGGTATCACAGTATGTTTTAACAATACAATAATAATATAAATCATACGTAATAGCCCTAGTATTAAGTAGCTCAAGCAACAGTTTATCAATATTGATTTTGATCTTCTTTATATCTAAAGCCGTAATTTGCCTACATGTGGTAACATCTGATAGCATCTCATTCATAATGTTATCATAATAAGACGTATCCATTATTACTGTAGGCCATCCCTTATCAGCCAGTTTTATAGTTATGTTAAGATCACTTTGTAACCGTATTTAGGGCCTGTTTCCTCATAAAAGCTTTTTTACTATTTTTGTACTATTAAACAAGTCATATAGATCATTTATACATAGTTAACTGAATGCATCAATGGTATAATATTGCTCAGCTTCTTGTACAAATTAACAGTACCTTGTGATGTGTCTGCATATGTCATCTTTAACATCGCATTCTGAAAAAACAACTTCAGGCCAATAATAGTCTCTGCCAAGTCAGCAGACTGTGAAGGAATAAATGAAAGTCCCTTTCCAAGTAAAGAGATGTCATGAATAGATAGCTCTATACTGGAAGTGTTCCATTTCAATGATTGACTGCTACTTTCCACATCTTTTTGATAGTTTGATTGGTTCGGCCATCTGGTATATACTTCCTCTTGGATCAACCTCTGCTTCTCGAGCGGCTCCAACTGCTGTTGCCTCACTGGTGAATTGGAAGTGCTATCTTCATAAAACATTGATTGGATGATGCCATGTAAAAAGGGTCTTTAGGTCTCACTACTGGTGGTCCAGACACTACATGAACCCTTAACATGTTTTATTATGTATGTCATCTGGTTGGTTGATTTATTTTTGAGTTTCATTATAGATGGTGTTTGTGTTATGTCTTCATTATATGGTCTGTTGGTTTTATCTTCTGTGTTACTTCTGTTTACTTCAGGCGCAGTTAATTCCTCATGGAGAACTTTGTTTAGAGATTCCACACCTTTGCATACCCTGTCAGCGACTTTTTAACTTCCTATCTAATGTATTGGGTAATGTGCATTGTATTCTGTAAATTAATT
Organism: Protopterus annectens; assembly: GCF_019279795.1. NCBI lineage: Eukaryota > Metazoa > Chordata > Ceratodontiformes > Protopteridae > Protopterus > Protopterus annectens. The sequence continues at coordinate 1,450,070,482 of NC_056746.1, read as the reverse complement.
AACAAATTAAGCCTGACCTGTTATGTCTTCAGTATATTTAATAACTATTACTACTTATTCTTTAAATAATGTATCTTAATAAGCCTGTTTCAAACAGTTCTGTTACTTTACCCTTAAAACTAATAACTGATTAATGTGAAGTGTATATAACTTATTATGAATGTTATATTCTGAGATCTGACTAAAATGTATTATACTGAACTCATAACTGAGTATGAATGTCATATTCCAAAACTTGGCTTAAATTTACATGAAAGTGATAAATATTTATACTGAACATCTAAAATAGCTATATATAAATGTAATATTCTGGAAACTAACCAAACTAATACTAAAGGAATACCTGTTCTGCCAGTGTTATCTGAATATACATATACATTTAACTTTAAAGAATATAGATAACTGAAACACATTTAAACAAACATTGAAATAAAAAGCAATACTCATCACTTCTGATTTTGGTCTTGTCTTTCTGTAGATACTTGACTTGTGCACCACAGCTCTTGTCAAATCAATGTTCAAGTGTCCTTTTCTTTTACACTTAGGCCTCCCCCACCCTTCCTATTTTCCTGTGCAAGGCTGTGTGGCTGATGTAATATTATTTGTTGACTGTATTTAAACATAAATTCTGCAAACCAAAAATTGACAGTGTGTCTTTTTGTTGCAGTTATCTGCAAAGCACAAAAAAAATAAAGCATCAGGTCCTTAAAATAATAGTTGCAGATTTAACAATTATATACTGATAGCATTGCTTACTGCCTGACTTGATTTACATTTTTCTGCATAAAATAAGCAAATGCTACTAATAAACTCTTCTAAGTCTGTAAGCAAACTGATAATGTACTATAGTGAAAAAGATTTATGATACTGATAAGTTAATTCTTACAAATCTGTAACTGAACTGATAATGTACTACAGTGAAATGGAAAGGCTTTAACTTTATTATTAAATCAACAGGAAACCTCAGTGGCATTACTTTTCCCTGTCATAATCTAAAATGAAACTAAAGTAATCTGACACTGTATTAATATTTCAACTTTTTTGCATTTCTGCACCTTTGTAAAATTAATCTTAACTGTATGCTCACTCTGAGGGTCATAAATTACAAAATAAATTCTTCGGTGTGCAGGTCTCTGCCCACTGCTTTACACATAAATGTTCCTTAGCTGATGTCCCTTATCTTTCAATACTACTAAATGCTGCAGGGATTTATTATTACTGTCTACAATTTTTTTGAATAGATGGCAAGAACTCTCACTGCAAAAAACTGTAACTGATCTTTACCATACTGTTTTATAGCATGCAGTACTGTCTTTAACTCAGGCCACTGAACTGGAGAGTAACTCAATTACTCAAGTGCATACCTCTGGTGTTCTTGGTAAACTGTAATTTCTGCATGAAATATATACAGTTTTGAACTGTTTACATTATACACATTTATCACTAAAGTTGAACAGATCTGACTCTCGAAATTTACTTGTTTGACCTTTATACAAGTATGTGAAGTTTTTCATATAGTAAAATTACATTTCATTTTTTTTTTTTTAGATTTAAACCTGTGTGGTTAATGACACAATGACACATAGTATTTGCATTGCATACTTTACTTGGGATCTGACTGTTTGACTGTACTGTCACTTTTAAAATTTAACATTGATTTTATTTTTTACATTAAAAAAAAATAAAACATCATTAAATTCTGTTAAATTTTTTTTCTCTCTCCTTATATCAAGATATTCTTTATGCATTGCAACACTTTATTATCATAATTCTTAACAGTGTCTGTTAAAATTATAACACACACAATTCATTTGCCAGATATATAACTGTAAACTCTTTATTCTGTGAATTAACTGGACTGTCATTTCTCATGTATCATATACAACATGTGCTTCCAGGATGGTAAGTACATATACCAGTTTTAAATCTAATACTAGCCTGAAACTGTTACCTGTTTTTCCTTACTGGCTATTTCCAGTCTGTCTCTGCTTTTCTGAGAATAAGATATTGTTTCTAAAAATGTGATAAACTGACTACCTGCACTTTAGCTATGAGAGCTGAACTGGAATTTATTTTATCTTTAACCCATAAATCTGCATATTTCTGGAAACAAATTCTTCAAATTCTGTACATCTGCACAATCTACTGCACACAGATTCTTACAAGTGTCATATATGCACTACTGTACATACTGTAGCATTTTTATTTTTCAAAACATCTTGCCACTGAAGTCTAAACAACATGCAACTCTGATGACATGTCCATACTGAGTACATAACTGTTACACTCAGAACTGATCACTGCTGTAACATTTGAACCTTCAAATCCTGACATAACTACACTCGTGTCCTCTAGTAGAGGTCTATTTGTGATTGAAATTGATGTGTCTGTATTAATCAATACATTATTCCATAGTTTCTTTTCTGTAAACAATGAAATATTTTCATTTCTCCTAACCTTAAACAATGACCAATAAATAATCTGGTTTGATGCTGGACTGCCACACCCTTTATAGATAAACTGAAAATCCTTTTTATAGAAGTAGCAATAACATTGACTTGAGCTATAATAGATGTCTCTTCTTTGTTTTGCCCCAAAACACTAGTAATAACATTGACTTGAGCTAAGGTATGCATTTCTTTTTTATTTTCCCTGAAGTCTGTATATCATTTATGCTGGTGTTTACTTTATCAAACTGATCAAAATCTGCTCTCTGATCCCTCTTACCCTGCAATATTTGCACTGGCTTCTGAAAACAATAAAGCAGAAATTAATACATTCTTAACATCTGATTTGAAATAACATGAACTTGAGGTATTGCAAACGTTTCCTTTGTGTTTTGTCTGGAAATCTGCATGCTGCGTACATTGATTGTGTCTATGTCTGTATCTGGAATACTGACACTTAAATATGTATTTTAAATTACATGTGCTGAATCATTTGCACTGATTTCTGAAAAATGTATACAAAGCAAACATACTGTTTGAAGCCTACTCATTCTGCAAATCATAAGGCAGCATGTCCCTTGTCCTACTTATTACAGTCTGCTTTGATGATTTAACATTTTTGTATTAGAAAGATTTAACATTCCTGAACTAATAACATTGAAATTTAAACAAACATTTCTAGAACACAGTTTTTTAGACTGCTTTTCCCTAATTCAGTCCATACTAATTGTAGTTTAAGTATGTTCTAATAATACCAAAACCCTATAAATTTCTACATGCCTCTTTAACCTTAGTTTCTAAGACTTGTATCATACAAGCAAAATATGTTTGTACTCAATATATACTGCACATCCTTATCAGTATTCTTGACTGAAGGTTATTTTTACAGATGGAAAGTCCATTTACTGAAACTGCATGTAAATTGCAAAGGCCTACAATTGTTTCTTTATCTGGAACTAGTACTAGATGTTGAAAGAACAGGTTTCATTTAAATTTATTTTGTTAGTCGAAATACAGTATTGTCTTCGCATATGTCTAGAAATGCAGCCATATTAAAGCAGGCCTTCACAGTCTCCATGCAGTTTCAGTGAATGCACTTTCAATCAGTGAAATAACCTTCAATCAAGAATACTGAAAAGAACAGAATGTGCAGTACACCGAGTACAAATACATTTCCTTTGTATGGTACAAGGCTTGGGAGCCAAGGTTAAAGAGGCATGTAGAAATTTACAGTGTTTTGGTATTATTAGTAGATACATCAGACACAGATCATTTGCACTGATGCTGAGGTTTTGAGGGAAATAGAAGGCATCAGGAAGAAAAAGCAGGTTAATGGGGGAGAGAGAGATAGCATGTGGTGGAAGAATTAAAAAAATAAGGAGGTGAAATAACTCTGGCAAGTTCAAGAAAGATATATATTAGAAGGGAATGCAGGTAAGTGGAAGATGTGTTAAAACTGGACTTAAGGTAACATATAAAATGTATGTGTCAAAATTGAGATGAAAATGTATAAAGAGGGGCTGGTTAGTGCATAAAATGAGACAGACCTGAAGTTGTTGTTATGGAAGATTAAGGACCAGAGAAGGAAGAGAGCATGAATAGATGAGATAATGTATATGGTGGGACCAAAGCACAAATTTAATGCAAACATAAGGGAAGTTTTTTTAAAGCTATTACTTTGGGTTGTTCTAAAAGGCACAAAATATGGTGAAATAATTTAGTACCTGATATGCTGGTGGTAAGGTAAGATGGAGATGAATAAATGGATCTGTAAGGAGATTTTTAAGGCTATAAGACATATGAGGGATAGGAACATTGGGAAACCTATGTTTTACCTACTAATTTCTATAAAATTGTAATGCTGCAAATAGGTGTGCCACTAACTCATTTTTAATTGAATACTAGTGGGTTGGGTGGCAGAATCAATGAAAGAAGCCATTATAATGATTCTGTACAAACAAATAGGCAATAAAGCAGGTGTTAAGAATTATAGACCAATATACTTGCATGGTCATCACACACAGGTAGTTCTTAAAGTCCTAAGAGATATGTTTGACAGAGTATTACCAAAAATATGAAAAATGCAGCTAGTCCTTCTAAAAGTACTAAAAGCTAGCTTTGAAAGATTGTTACCAAAACATATGAAAAAAGCACATAGTCTTTGTAAACGGGTGCTTATCAACAGATCCCTGTAGGGGATTAATGACTTTTATTAATTGACCAACGAGGGTCAAGGGAAAGCAGTCATCGTACTCTTTGATGTACAAAAACCCTTTGGCTTTACCTCTTGGGAGAATTTGATGATGATTATAGCAGATGCAATAGGAAAGAGATGTTGGTTGATGGGGGGGGGGTCAAAGATTTATATAGAGACTCTGGGAAAGTCTGAAGAATTAGAAATTAGAACAGGTACCTGACAGGGTTGTTCCTGTTGCCCACGTTATTTCATCTAATAATTGTTTAGTGCAGAGGCAAGGAAGTATTGGAGAGATGGAGGAGAAGGAAAGAAGAGTGATTTATTTCTACTTGATGACTGTGTGTTAAAGATGTGAGTTTAGACTTAAGCAGGGCATTTAGGGAAGATTTGGGTATAAGGACCCACCCAAATATGTTGGTGATAATATTGAATAAGGTAGTTTGTGAAGATCATAATGTAGAATGAGAAATGAGGTACCTTGGATTACAGGTATTTAAGAATATTGCACCAGTTAGGAAAAAAACTGGAAGGATACCAAAAATAATACATAAAATATGTTGGATATATTGGTAGTAAAGATTAATACATAAGGGGGAGGCGTTATAAATTTGTTAGAGTCTCGTGTTGTACTATGTTATCCATATGTGAAGGTATATACAAATAAGACCATAAAAGAAATGGGTGGGGAAGAGTAAATTGTGTAATGATTTTATTTTGAGAGGAGTAAGTTTGCTGAAGACAGTCTAAGAATGTTAAAACCTGGCCTGGAAGGAATGGGGGAGCACCAGATTTTAAATATTATTCATTTGCAATTGATTTAGCACAGAGATTAAGATATCAGAATGATCAGAAAGATTAAGAATGCAGAGTAGGCTTATTTGTAAGATGGATGTAAAGGAAAGTACTTAGGATTTTTCTGATAGAATAAAATGGATCTAATAAAATGCTTCAAAAGTTATGTGTAGGAGCGTATCAATTGGGATACCAGGAACACTTAGGATATAAGCTCTTTGGAGATGATGGCAGAAGCACTAGAGCAGAAAATGAGTAAGTGGGAATGGTAGGAATAAGAATGGTAGGAGATATCCAAGTAGAAGGTTTGAGATTTATCATTAGAGTTCAAGGACATATATGAAAAATATGGTAGCATATGAGGAGACTGGTTGCATTATAGGGGAAATATTGGCTAAAGTAAAAAAAATAACAATAAGGTATGAGGGATGGAAGACTAAAGCTAAAGATAAGTATGTTGATGGAAATTAGAAACGGTCACAGAAAAGGAGGATAGGGGTTATAGATAGGCATTTTGGGAATAAATTGGTGAATTAATTTATGAGAAAGTTACAAGACCAGTTGATAAGAAAGGAAGTCACCTGGAAAGAGGAATGATTATGTGAGGGAGTTAAAAAGAAACTAGGGACAACTGAGATATATTTAAAATGTGTACTTCTACTTTTGTCAAATGGTGCTTTGGTCGACATCTGTTGATAAAAGTAGGAGTGTGGATGATTGTTATGGTTGGTGAATTTGGAGTTTATATATATAACCAGTAAGGGATATTTAGTCACAGGAGGGGTTGCCCTCCTGCAAAAAAATGTTCTCTTTTGTTCAAAAGTTTTCACATACATCAAGATTCATTCTTGTTGCATGCATAGTACTATGTCGATGTACATAATGTCAATAATTTAGCATCAACATTAAGAAAGTTGACATTAGTGCTGTTTTACAGCATATATATATATATATATATATATATATATATATATATATATATATATATATATATATATTTTTTTTTTTTTTTTTTTCTCCATGTGCTTCCACTGAGCTAGGTGGAAAAATTTAAGATAAAAACATTTGAAACATTTCTCCTTGGACTAAACCACCTGGCTATACCAACTGACAAAATAGAAATAAATACATTCAAAGGGAAAAAAAGATGAGTCCAAGACTTTGTTAAAATGAGACAAAATTCCCAATCAGCTAAGAATGCAAATACATGATGGGATAAACAAACTGTATCTTGAAATAGTAAAGTGCAAAGAAAGAACAATATGTATGTATGTTTTGAAATTTTGAAAATCAACTCGTATGGAAGACAGTAATGGAGAATTGTACCATCTACCAATACCTCTCAACCTGTTAATGCAAAAAATCTGGACAAAGTTTGACAAAATGGGGGTACAATTAGGAACATATTTTAAACATTGCTCTTATAGACTTAGAAAGTTGCTAGAGTAACAGGATTTGTTTTAATATACATTTTCTGAAGGATTTGAAGTCAAATGTTTGTCATTATTTAGTGACTTCAATCCTGAGATCATTCCAGTGATTTGCCAGGAAAAAGAGGAACAGGCCAAAAATATGAGCCAAAAAGCTGGACATTCTGCGAAAATCTGTACAGTTGAGAGGTATACCACAGCAGCATTGCAAAGGAAGATATGCTAGTGTGCCTAGTTCCAGAATGTTCTTAGAGCAGAGTTTGTACAGATTGATTCCATTAAAGCATCTAAGTCAAGGCCCTATGAATTTCTGATGAAGTTGGAAATCTGTGTAGAAGAAATCATGGGCACATACAGAGGAGAAGGACTTCAATGTCATAGGTCCATGAAGGTGAGCAACAGAAATGCCACTATTCAAACAGTGAATGAAAATGTGAAAACTGATAAAGAAGAGTTACAGAGAGGGAATGTGCATCTCCAAATGAAAGTGCAGTGCAGAAGTACTGTCAATCTTATATACGTCTATGTGGTTGTTTTCATTATAATCAAAATCAATAAAACTGTTTAAAAAAAAAAAAAAAAGAGGAAGACCAGATGTCTAATGGAAACAGTTATATAAAATTATATAGATGCAGGAGTGTTGAAGAAACTAAACATATATAGGCACTGCTCTGGATTGCCTAACAAATAATAAGCATTATTAAAAAATATCTTTTGAGTATGTTTAAACATTTGAATTTTAATGTAAATAAATTGACATTCTTAGTATAGTATTAAGGTTACCTTATTTATATGATACGCATAGGTGCGTTTGTGTGTGTGTGTGTGTGTGTGTGTGTGTGTGTGTGTGTGTGCATTTGTGTTTATATATATATATATATATATATATATATATATATGTAAGATAGATAATGTAAAAGTTTGAAGAGAGCAATGCTAGTTCTGAGGTGTATATACCTTTAAATACCGATCAACTAGCTACGATGCTTAGTCATGGGAACACATGTCAAACAAAATTGTGTGTAATACAGACTTGTGTAGTTTACACCATATCTCCTGTCTTTGTTCTAGTTAGTAAGCCTCCTGACATGGCACATACGATTAGTATGATATACAGGTGTGCACGGTTTTGTTTGAAAGCCTTCTGCATGAATTAATTAAGACAGCTATCTTTTAGCTGGAGTACCTCTGTCAGATGCTTTGGTGGGAATAGCTAGTACCATCAAGCTGTGTTAAACTACATTCACCTCTTATTCTTCATGGAGAAGAAATGATCCTTGTTACTAAAAGCACTTACTGATTTTAATGCATCAGGAAAAACAGTGTAAGGAATAATTTAGCCAAGCATTAAAGGATACTGTTCAGTTTTATAAACCTCCATCCAAAAAGAGAGCAGCATGAGAAATATTGCTTGTCTCATTTCTTACATAAAATATTTTTAGCTATCAACAACATATTGTCATGTAGCTTGATATAAAAGTTATGAAAAGAATGGCTGACTGGAAAGAGATAATTATCATTTAAAGTTATGTGGGTGCATTTGGAGTTTCCATTGAGAAGGGCTGGAGAGTAATAAAATTAATTATGTTTGTGAATTTCAGGGGGAGCTTATTAAAACATGCCCATTCAATTCCCAGCTTCTCAGTAGGTATGGTAGTGAAAGGGAAAAAATTCTGTATGTGTTCCTAAAATGGTTTGTGTGGGGAAAATGATACCTTGGTTGTGTGAACTGAAGAACTGCATTCCTATACACAGTACTCCTGCAAGGCAATAATAGCATATAGCTTACAAATCCTGATTGTATAGCTGATATAAAATTTAAGCCAAATGATTCTAAGATCATAATCTACTACTGTCATATTGTGTGAAGGTTGGAACGTATATATTCATTTATTTAAAAAATGCCGCTGTGCTACAATCCTGTGAATACTGACACCTTCCCTGAATTTGTTTCATTATTACAAGCATTGCCACAAGAATACCAAAGTAAATGTTGTCAGGTATTTCAGTTTAACTGCCTTTAATATCAGAATGACATTTTTCCAATTGGCAGTTACGGTTTAATTGGATCTGTGACTCATTTGCCAATACACAAAATGAAAACATTAAGCAAAAGGGTTACTAGAATGCTTGAATGTCCTTAAAACATGTTTTGAAAGATGCTGCTATTTAGCTCTAAATCATAACTTGAAAATTATATTCCAGACTTCCTGACATTACCTTAAAGCAGGTGATATTTTTCTTTAAATGTACAAATGAAGACTCTGGTAATTGTGTTTGCAATAGTTCAAAGATAAACTCATCTGAATAAATAGAAATAAGCAGGCTTAATCCTTACATTTCAAATTGTACTCAACAGCCTTAATTGTCCCCTGGATGTACTATTCCTCCATGCAGGACTAGCTTAGTTCTGCACGGAGGCGTCCATTTAGGAGCAGGACGGCAGCGCGCCATGCATAGTAATGAGGCATGCTGCCTGAGTTCCTAGTCTTACACACAGTGTGTAAGAGTGCAGGTGGCATGTCTGAGAGCAGATCTCTCAGAATATACACACCCCTGCAAGGAAGAATAGCAGAAAGGGGTCAGAAATGAGCAAGACTGCTCATAGCTGTCCACATATCCCCACCAACAGTCCCCTTCTGTACAACAGCAACAAAAGCACACATAAATAAAATGAACAAACCTTTGTATTTTGTTTTATAAATCCCATTAAAGCTAACCGTAGGTGCACAGGTGTGCCCATCGCTTAGCAATGGTTAATGCAGCTTAAATAGCTGAAGAGGATAACAAGGAAGATATATGCAAATGAAGCACCATAGCAATAGTGTAGTGGGCCGAGCATTTGCCTTACTAGCAGGCATTCCTGGTTTGAGTCCTACTGCAGCATATTTCATTTTCCATGGAAAAGGACGTTATGAGTAATATGCATGTGGCATAACCCACTAAATAACATATTTTCATGAACCAGAGTACTGCAGTAAATGCACATGTGAGGTTTCAGTGTCATAATGAATAAGGCACTAATAAGTAGGTTTAAGCACAAATAAGCAGTAGTAAGCATATTTAAGCACTGGCAATTGGGCTTAAGCCCGTTTGAGCAGTGGTAAGCAATGCCTACACTGGTTAAGCAATTCTAAAGCGAACTCTCTGTAAGCAGATGTAATGGCAGGTTAGCAGTGCTTACCATTGTGCAAACCCGCTTACAACTGCAAAAAAGTGCCTTAATCATGCTGTAAGCAATGGCCCTTGTTCTGCCCATCAACAAAATAAACAACCATACAGGTTTCAAACCCGGCACCCTATGCACCACAGTCACAGTAGTTAACCACCAAGCCATCACAAAACTACAGCAGAACAGAGATATCAGCAAACAAGTCCACACCATAGTAAACACAAACTGCACATGGGAAAGGAATTAGTATACAGTCATATGTTCCATAACCCACTAAAAAACATAAATATGTGAACTGGAATACAGCAGTAAGCCCAGAAGTCGGGTGTAATTGTAATAGAGTGTTGAAGTCCCCAATAAAACTCAAGGACCCTATAGAGCTCATGTACACATTAATCGTGGATACCAGGCAGATATATAAGATGCAATGAATAAGAAATCAATGCCAGTAAGGAAATATAATGCAAAGTCTAATGTAAGCAATGCTAAGCATTGCACAGGCCAGCCTAGGAGGTGTAAGCAATGTGTAGACCAGCTAACTCATTGTGTCCGGTGGTATACCGCTTTAAACAATGCCAACCTTAGGTAAGCAGGTTGGCCCATAGGTTAGCCTTTTCAAAACCAGCCAATCACAAAAAAGTGCTGGAAATCGGCCCTACTTAAACCCAAGATATGGAAATACATCTCATAACTGGTTGTAGCTTCTCCTTGCAGGCACTATGGCAGTAAGGGGAAAATGTGTGCTCTTTTGGGTGCAGTGCTGGTGCATCCAGGAGTCCAAGGTCATGGCAGGACTCCTTGTTAAAGACCATGATCAGAGACTGCTGCAGGGCCAGTACTAGGGCTCTCAATATAAGGTGGAGACCTGGGAATGTCTCGCCTGTGACCTCACCAGTGCCACTGGCATACCCTGAACTGGTGAGCAGGTCAGGCACCACTATGCCAATCTGAAGCGGCTTAAGGGGGACCTCTTGGAGGAGTGGCTCCAAAAGGCTACAGCAGCAGGGGATGTTCCAGTCATGTGTAAGCATCACCCAGTATGTGTGTAATAATCGACAGCTCAGGCATATCATGGATAGGTATGACTAAATATTCCTCTTACGTCCCCCATAGCTGCAATGGAGTGGGCCGCGAAGCGGGAGGCCCACATCAGTCACCTGGCGAGGTTGCGACGCAAGGCAGGTGAGTAATACTCATGCATTTACTGTCATAGGAAATAAAATTAAAAGTAGTAGTAAATTCATTGCCTGTATAAGACCTGTATTGTTCAAGGCACGTACTGCATACAGTAGAGAATATGGCAGGACGAGTCTCATTATTGTTTGTATGTCAATAAAAGTGTAATAGCCTGCCAAAACAGGTCTAACTGCTGGACTGAATGTGTATATTCTGGTATCATATGGTAATGTGGAATTGCAATCATGTAATAGTACAGCACTGTTACCCACACCGTGCACCATAAATTGAATGCGTAGGAATGCCTGTATATGACAGGTATAATCCCCAGAGGCCATTTAGTACAACTGAAAGACACATAAACAGTAAACAGGGAAAATGCAGACAACAAAAACCAAATAGCACTTGCAACTGGGCTGTGAACTGTTGTTTTTTAGCACACACAGCCACGGTTCGAATCCTGCCAGTGGTAGTAGTCTGCATACAGAATCATTCCCCACAATTGTACAGATATGCCCAGAATGTCTATTAAAGTGGCCCATATCTGTTGCCTACCAACCTGTCCCCCTGGGAAATCAGTGGGATGATCCCAGACATATAGGCAGCAAACAGGAAATACAATTGATTGATACACAGCTATGATAACAAAGCTGGCACACTAGCAACTCCCCAATACCTTATGTGACTAAGAAGCCACGTATTTCCCATTTACACCCCAACTTGTCAAGCTGTGGTCAGAGCGTGTACAGTAACAGAGTGAGATGAATGTGCATAATAGTAATGTGGAATCTTGTACTGTATGTAGGAACATTCAGGTAGTGCTAATAAACATTCCTCCCACAGGTCTATCAGATGCCAATACTGTGCCCAGAAATAAAGAATGGTATGCAGCTGATCTGAATAATGAGGTATTACACATCAATGTCGCCCACACTGTCTATTAACATAAAACTGTGTAAGAAATCTGTATAAAAGTGTTGTAATACAAGGTCAGAATACAAAAGCACAGGGGATTAATAAGACAGAAAGCAGATAGGAGATATACAGCAATATCTATATAGCAGACACAACTGTGATGGACAGTGTTTAAATTGTAGCAGACACAGCCATGGTCTGAATCCTGGGAGTGGAATTAGGCTGCAAACAGATTCATAACTTACAACTGTACAGATGAGATCAGAATGTCCAGTATATGTGCCCATATCTGCTGTCTGTCCCCCTGGTAAGACTGTGAGATGATCCCAGATTTTTAGCCAGCAAACAGGGAATACAAGTAATTGGCAAACATCTATGAGAACACACCTGTCACTGTAGCAACCCCCAAACTGTTAGGAGAGTAATATTTCAAGTATGCCCTATCTACACTCCCATGTTATCAAGCTGTGACCAGAGTATGTACAGTAACAGAGTGAGATGTATGTGCATAATACTAATGTGTGATCCGGAACTTTGGGTGGCAACTGTCAGGTAATGCTAACAAACATTGGTCCCACATGTATGTTGGATATGAACACTGTGCTGAGAAATACTGTATTGGTACTGTTCACTCTGGTATTGTAGGGAATTGTGAATGTTGCAGTTTCTCTGAATAATAAAGTATCACTGGTCATTGTCACCCATACTGTGCTACATACTATAACTGTGTAAGAAAGCATGTATATGTGTGTGTTAGGTCACTAAAGGTGGAAGAGGGCAATATTCTAGATACGTCCTGGCACACCAGCATGTGGTCAACACATGGCCAGAGTCTGTGCAGGAAGAGTTGGATAGCTATGTGCAAAACATCA
>NC_056746.1:1450047481-1450052481 GCF_019279795.1 Protopterus annectens | reverse complement strand
CAAGTGTGTGTATGTGTGTATGAGATATGGGTTGAGAGTGTACCCCGGCTAATACAAGGTTTTCTAACTCTGTTCAGCTGGCATTGATGTCACATTTAGGGGTATGGATTTGCACACCAGCCTCTTGGCTATTTCACATTTGTTATCCCTGTACAGTGGACATTATGATATACACTTGGCCCACCATATAAAAAGTTTTCAAAACCTGCTCCACAATGAGTCCAGTTGTTACACACGCACAACCACCACCACACAGGATACAAATGACAAATACAGACACACACAAACACACACCTGTCATGTTTGGGAGTAGAACTCCTACCTAACTAGTATATTACACTATAGCACTATGCCATTATAGACATTACATGGAGATTACTGGAGTTCTCCTTCCCCAAAGGTGTATTTCACAGTGAATGACATCAGCAGGATTGCCAAAGTAGGGTATTTGAATTGTAATGAGTGTGACTAGCCTAAAATGCATTGCTCCCTATACAAACATAGAAACACACACAAAACATCCACCTGTGCCATGTGTGGGGATAGAACCCCTACCAGAGTTTTATATCACACTACAGCATGATGCTGATATAGGATGCACCACAGTGATTACTGTAGTTCTCCTTACTAAAGGTATATTTCACAGTGAATGACATCAGCAGTATTGCCAAAGTAGGGCATTTGAATTGTAGTGAGTGTGACTAGCCTAAAATGCATTGCTCCCTACACAAACAAAGCATCCACCAGTGCCATGTGCAGGGATAGAACCAATACCAGAGTTCTATGTCACACTACAGGATGATACTGTTATAGGACACACTGCAGTGATTACTAGAGTTCTCCTTCCCCAAAGGTGTATTTCACAGTGAATGACAGCAGGATTGCTAAAGTAGGGCATTTGAATTGTAGTAAGTGTGACTAGCTAAAAATGCATTGCTCCCTACACAAACATAGAAACACACACAAAACATCCATCAGTGTCATGTGTGGGGATAGAATCCCTATCAGAGTTCTATATCACAGTACAGCATGATGCTGTTATAGGACGCAACATGGTGATTACTAGAGTTCTCCTTCCCCAAAGGTGTATTTCACAGTGAATGACATCAGCAGGATTGCCAAAGTAGGGAATTTGAATTGTAGTGAGTGTGACTAGCCTAAAATGCATTGCTCCCTACACAAACTTAAAAAACGTACACACAGACACACACACACAATTGCCAGGTCTGGGATTAGTACTCCTACCTAATTATTATATCACACTACAGCAGTACACAGTTATAGGATGCACTACAGAGATTACTGAGCTATAACATTCCCAGAGGTGTATTTCTAGATGGATGACATCAGCAGCCTTGCCTAAGTAGAGCATTTGAGTTGTAGGGAGTGTGACTACCCTAAAAAGCATTGCTGTCTACACAGGCAGACACACACACACACACACACACACACACACACACACACACACACACACACACACACACACACACACACACACACAATTGCCAAGTCTGCAATTAGAACTCCTACCTAACTAATTTATCACACTACAGCAATACACAGTTATAGGACACACTAAGGAGATTACTGGGCTACAACCTTCCCAGAGGTGTATTTCTAGGTGGATGACATCAACAGCCTTGCAAATGTTGAGCATTTGGCTTGTAAGGAGTGTGACTACCTTAAAAAGCATTGCTCTCTACACAGACATAATCAGACAAACCCACACACTTGGCAAGGCTGGGATTAGAACTCCTACCTTACTAAGTTATCACACTCCAGCAGTATGCAATTATAGGATGTGCTATGGAGATTAATGGGGTACAGTCTTCCTAGAGGTGTATTTCTAGGTGGATGACATCAGCAGCCTTGCCAATGTAGAGCATTTGAGTTGTATGGAGTGTGACTACCCTAAAAAACATTGCTCTCTACACAGACAGACACACACACCTGCCAAGTCTGGGCTTAAAACTTCTACCTAACTAATTTATCACACTACATCAGTATGCAGTTATGGCACACATTATGGGATTATTGGGCTACAACTCTCACAAAGGTGCATTTCACAATGGATGACCTCAGCAGGCTTGTCATAGTAGGGCTACGGATAGGGCAGTGCATGTGCATGGTCCATAACCAATTCATCTAGAGGTTAGCACACCACATGCGGGGACACACAGGGTTATATTTCACAGGTACGTGTATACAGCTGCTAGATGACTACTTCCATTTACAGTCATGTTGCAGAGCTAGCACATGCACCACATAGTCTGTACTGCTGACAGATACCGGTGGCTAGTATCTACAGTGAGTGACAGCTGAACCTCATGTGGTTGTAGCCCTTTGGCTGTATGCTGGGTGGGACAGGCCTGGATGGCTTCTTGTCACAGTCACCCTCTTCCACACATCTATGTACATTTGCCTTTGGCTTATTATAGTGTGTTGTCCTTAGATATATGTCTGTATTCCTGTCCACTGTGTGTGCAAAGCATGTGTGGTGCATACTGAGGAATGTCTGCACTAACATCTGCAGCTGCCAGATATGCCTGGTCCGCTGGTGTTTGCAGACATGGCCTTCATGTGTTTAAGTCTGTGAGCATGCCCAGTATGCCTGTCTGTATTGAATGCATGGATCAAGTCCAGGTAGGCTGTACTGCAGTGCTGACCTATGTGTTGTACACCTACAGGTAGCATACTGTTTCTGCAGGGTATCTGTCGATCATTTGGCATTGTCTGTTACTACATTTCTAAATAGGATGGGGCACAGCTGACTATTTCTACATTTTTACACAGGATTGGGGGGCACACATGACTGTTACTACATTTCTACATAGGGTGGGGGCACACCTGACTATACATTTCTGGACAGGATTTGGGGGGGCACACCTGACTGTTACTACATTTCTACATAGGATGGGGGTGCACACCTGACTATTTCTACATTTCTACACAGGCTTAGGGTGGCACACCTGACTGTTACTACATGTCTATGTAGGATGGGGGGCACACCTGACTATTTCTACATTTCGACACAGGATTGGGGTTGGGCACACCTGACTGTTACTACATGTCTAAGTAGGATGGGGATGACACACCTGACAATTGTACACATTTGCTATGACTGCACTGTCATGTCAAGTACTCCATTTCATTCTGTAGTCTTACCTATCATGCTGACTAGAGGCATACCAGTGTACTACAGATCTTAGCTTTTATTTACCTACATATTAGTTTCTGACTTCCTACCCTTCAGAACTGATGTCCCACTGCCTGACCTGCTGTAGTTTGTCTGTGTAGGCCTGGAGGTAGGTTACCCATAGGCCTCATTCAGAGGCCATAGCACAGCCTTTGTTTGTGTGTGTCTACACCTGTCCTGCTGGCTGTGACTGTTGTTGGGTATGTGAACCCCCCCTGACTGGCATTTGTGAGTCACTTACCTTGTGGGTGTCCCAGTATTGCTGATGGTGCTGCAGCGCTACCTATGTCAGATGCACATAGTAAACTCTTTACACATGGTTGAGCATAGGTAGTGTAATGTTTGGCATCCCTTTTACTATATGTGAGAGTCAGAGAGAGGTGTTAATCCCTGGGTCCCTCCTGTGTCAGTGTATGTGCTATGTGTTGCCTCTTTGGCGAGGCCAAGGCATACTGGGCATGCCTCCTTCTGCCTACTGGGGCAGGCTCAGGTTGTTCCTCCTCCATGTCACTCTCTGCTTGTGCAGGCCTTGGCAATGGTGGGGGGCTGTGTGGCCCTGACCAGTGCTGTTCCTGCTGCAGCTGCTTCCGCAGCATCATATTGTGTAGCATGGCACATACAAGGACAATTTGGGTACATGTAGCTGTTGAGTACTGCAAGGCTTCACCAGATGTGTCCAGGCACTGGAACCATGACTTGAGCATCCCAAACACATGCTTTACTATAATTCTGGTCTGTGCATGTGCCTCATTATGGAGTTCTTGTTTGGGTGTGTGTGCATTTCTCATGGGTGTCATCAGCCACGGCTCCAGTGCCTATCCAGCATCCCCCACTAGGTGACCGTGAGGGCTGTCCCCATTGGCAAATCTCTGGTAGAGCTGCAGTAGATGCCAGATGTGGAAATTGTGATAGATTCTGGGGCAGCCAGCACACACATCCATTATTATACCCTGGTCATTTCATACGACCTGCCAGTTGGAGGGGAAGCCATTGCAGTTGATGTAGACCCTACCCCCGCTCACTGGGTGGTGCTTTGATACATATGTGCATGCAGTCTATAGCACCAACTACCTCAGGGTATTCTGCTATTTGGTGGAACAGTTGCATATTGCTGGCCAATGCCTCATGGGTGTTGGCGAAATATACGTGTTCACCAACATGTGCTGACATGGCATCCAGGAACTGGTGGAGTACCCTGGATGCTGATGCCTGTGAGATCCCCATAATATCCCCAGTTGGCCTTTGGAAGGGACCTGTAGCTAGTATTTTTAGGCCTACACATACCTTTGTATCCACTGGGATGTGTTCCTCTCTGTTAGTTCTGTGTGTCAGGCATGGCCGGCACAGCTCAACAATTTGCTGTAGGAGGTCCCTGTCCACCCTTTAGCGCTCCACTATCTCCAGCTCATGTAGCCCCTGGTAGGTTACCCTGGGTCTGTACACTCTTCTCCGTCTCCTCACTGTGGGTTGGTCAACACATTCATATCCTCACCACCCTCAGCCTGTTCCACAAGTTGTTGTATGATAGTTATTGCAGCCTCTATCATTTTGCTGTTGTGAGCGTTGAAAGTATCCCACTTGTTTACACTGGTGGTGTAGAGTGCGGGAAAAAAAAGAGGGGACAGTGTTTGCATAGTTTATAGTAGTGTTCTGGGCTGGGCTGGTCTGCTGCCTGTGTAATTGGCTGATTCTGATACATTTCACCTGCCAGCTATGCTAGTTCTCCTTGATTACCTTCCTACTGTTGTTTTCCCTTTCCATTGCCTTCCTGTTTAAGCCTGGGGGCACGCCACATAAACAGAGT
>NC_056746.1:1450022481-1450044981 GCF_019279795.1 Protopterus annectens | reverse complement strand
AACATGTTTGTAAGCAATATCTGAATGGATCTCTTAAGCAGATGGCCATAAACTGGATTAAAGACTTGTCAGACAAGGGTGAAGAGTGGATTGTGATGGAGTAGTCTACTGTTTCAAACTGGGATGACACCCTGTATTTCCATTGTATTATAACAGAGAGCAGAGCCCCATAGCCTGCATTCTGTTACCTGAGCAGACTTGCTATATTATGGCTGGGACCAGTGACCTGCAATATGCACTGCTCCAAGCACAGGTACTTTAGTGCACCTTAGACTACATCCAATATTACCAAAGTACAGTTATTTTTCTATAACTGGGGAGCAGTGCCATATAGAATGCTCTGTTATCTGAAAACAGGCACTACAGTATAAGTAGAAGCAGCACCCTAGATCATGCACTGTTTCCTTAGTACACTTACTGTACTGCAACTGTGAGCAGTGCCTGGACTGTGAGTGTATACCTGAATACAGTCAGTGTACTGTGTAAGATGAAAGGGCCCACCAAAGTCAGCACTGTGCTACTCAAAAAAAAAAAAAAAACAGCAGTTATAACTGGAAGAAATACTCTCAGGCCTGTGCTTTGTTACCTGAGCACAGTCATTGTATTATAGATGGGAGTGGTACTTGAGAGCAGGCAATCTGGTATCTGTCCTCAGTCATTGTCCTAAAACTGGGAAAAGTACTCTACCACATATACTTTCTTACCTGAGCAGTTATTGTACTTTAACTGGGAGCAGTACTTTGGAGATTCCTCTGTTGTGAATACAATTGTATTGCAACAGTTATTAGAAACCCAAAGCTTGATCAGTATTAACAGAGCATAGTCAGTGTACTTATAACTGGGAGCAGCATAGCATGCAGTGCACTAAACTGTATCTAGTTATTGTAATATAGCTGGGAACAGTATGCAGAGCATGCACTACAGTACCCGAGTGCATTCACAGTACTGTGAAATGGAGCACTGCTCTGGGTACATTGCATTACCTGAATGCAGTCATTAAACTGTAAATGGAAACAATACACCCGAGCATGAAAGTGAACATTTCCATAGTTAAGCTGCATTATTTTAATTGGTAGAAATCATATGTAGTATTTCATATCATTTGTATCTCTGTACAATATATGATCTTATGTCTGTTTCTAATGAAGGATTGACACTACATACCCATGTAAGTCATGTACATGCTCTGTTGCTAAATGATGTTTATGTAAGTGGTTGTAAAGCTTTTTCTTTCATGTACATACATTTACCTGTATTTTGTATTTCTTCTGATATCCTCTAATTCTCTAACTGTGCAAGTTTGTGTGTGTGTATGTGTGTGTGTGTGTGTGTGTGTGTGTGTGTGTGTGTGTGTGTGTGTGTGTGTGTGTGTGTGTGTGCGTGTGTTAACTGTGGAGATTTTCTCCCTGGGCCTTTAATGAAAAAGTTTTACCCCAGTCAGACTTTCCTGGTAAACAAAGATAAACAGAAAAATAATAAAAGTACTGCAAATGGGAGCAGTCACCATAGCATCAACTGTTACTGCAGTACATTCAGACTGTGAATGAAAGCAGTGTACCTAAGTAAAGTGAATGTACTGGAAATGGGAGCATTACATTGGTATATTGAAAAATGGGAGCAGTGCACTGAAGCATGGATTGTGGTATCCAAGTACAATCAGTGTACTGTGTAAGAGGAATATGCATTCCAGTGTCAGCATGTTTAACCCCCTAAGCATGAAGGATGTTCTGTGTTGTATGAGCACAACATCTATAATGTAATATGTAGCAGCACCACATAATCTGCAAACCTTTACCTGAGCAGAGTCTGTGTATTTTATCTGGGAGCAACATATTACAGCATACACTTTGTAAACTGAACACAAGAATTGTACTCAAAATGGGAGCATCTCCTTGGACAATACTGTGTTAACTGAGCACATTAATTATATTCTGGGGGCATGTGTGTTACCTGAACACCATAATTGTAGTATAAAAGCATGGAACATGGCATTTGTTACTTGAAAACAGGCAAGTTTATGCAATGGGGGAAAAAGAACCATGAGGTATGCATCATTCCCTTTACCAAAGTCATTATACTAAAATTTGTAACAGCACCCTGACATGCACCTTGTTACCAAAACATACTCCTTGTACTACAACTGGGTGCACAGTCCCTGAGCATACATTGTTTGTGTTTTCCCAAAGAAACTCATAGGATTATATGGAAACCATGCTCCTAAGCATACTCTGAGTTGTCTCAGCAGAGTCATCATATTACAAATGGAAGCAGTTACTTACAGTGTGCATTGTTACTTAATCATGTCGTTATGCTCTAAGTGGTAACAGCACATGCTTTGTCAGCTGAACACAATTAATTTAGTTTAAGTAGGATCTGTATATTGGGCTATGCAATGTGTCATATGAACACAAGTTTTTACAATAACAGGCAGCAACAATACAAAGCATACAACATGTTATCTGATCTGGGAAGTTTGCACTGTAGAAGAAAGCATCACCCTGTACCACGCACTGCTGTTAATTAGCAAAATTATTGTACCATAATTGGGAGAAGTACCCTAATAAATACACTGTTACATTACCACAGCCACAGAAATATAACTTAGAGTAGCTTAATTGGTTCGCTCACCTCACTACCTGAACACAAGTCACTGCAATGTATTGGGGGTGGGGGAGCACTCAGACACAGCCACTGTTTCTTAAATACAGTTTCATTGTTCAATAATAGAGTACATGTCCTCAGAACATGCATCTTGTTACATTAGTATAGTAACTCTACCATAACTAAAAGCAGTACATAAGAACTGGCTGTGTATAATATAAGCAGCATCATAGTACTATAATTGGGGGCCAGTGACGTAGCTAGAGTTCGTACCAGCTGGGGCTGTCTTTGAGTTTGCTGCCCCTCCCCCCTCAAAAAACATGGTCAAGTGCCCCCCATACACAACCTCCCCCTTGCAGCCATTCCAGTGTCCCATTACTTGGCTATTTCTCCCCATTTATCGTGAATACTGTAATGTGCATACTGCTTTACGCTTTACTTCTACAAATGAGGTTTGGTAACAAACCAAGTTGTCCTGGGACATCTTCAGAAGGGGTTAGGCTGTTATAGTAATGGGAGTTAAGTGGGTGGGGGGAGATGAAAGGGTTAAATGGAGGGAGGGATGATTGGGAGGAAATGAGATAAGGGTGAGGAGGGGCTTAAGGGGTTTAGACAAGTGTAGCTGGGTAAGTAATCACATTTTAGAGTGAACTTGCTACAGCAGGTTCTCGTCCATGGTGAGCTGCAGATTTTGGTGGTCAGGTAGGCCTTGGAATGGTTGGGTGGACGAGGTGAGAGATGTTCAATACCAAGGGTTGGTAGTAGTGATGTTAGTACCAAGGGTTGGTTGTAGTGATAGATATTACTCATATATGTAAAGTTTTTTTTTTTTTTGGGGGGGGTAGACTTGTGGTCAGGAGTGGGTGGGCTATACTTGTGGTCAGGAGGAGGAGGGTGAGTTTTCCTGTGTTTCCTGCCGGCAGTCCTGTAGTGCTTCATCAGTGCCAGCTCCTCTTCAATGTGCCCTGTTTGCTTTCACAGGCTTGAGGTGCTAGGGTCAGGGGGGGGCAGTGCACATGCTCTGGCTACTTGGTGCTTCTTTTTAGGCAATTTTCTTTAAGGTAATTTTATATATATATAAAAAAAAAAAGGAAAAACAAGCCTTGAATTAGCGATGCAATTCCATCGCCTGTAATTTGTTACTTATCTGCACCTCCATTCATGGACAAACACAGATGGGAAGCAGAGACACGAGGGGTTGATGTTCTGTTGACCGCCGGGTGGAACTGTTTGCTGTATAGGAACGGTTTGGTGTCACATAGAGGGCTGGATATGAGCTTGTGGTTGTGTGGAGTTTTTTCTACTGTCTTCCAGGTGGTCTCAGGTGTTGTGGTATATTTGGTGAGCAGGGGTATTTTAAGTGTTTGCCTCTTGCTTGGCCTAAACATCTATAATAGTGACAAGAGTATCTGCTGCTCACATCAATCACGGTCGGCTTGTGTTTTCGGGTGGAAGGTTTTCCCGGGACTGTGCTGGTCCTCTTCCAGTGTGTGTTGACTGCTTCACAGGCTTAGGGGCACCCTTGTGATGGGAGGGACAGGGCACGTGCACAGATTGCGAGGGGCTTCGTTAAAAAAAAAAAAAAAAAAAAAAAAAAAACGTCTGTTTTCACTAAGAAATTTACCCTATATGTATGCATGAGAGGTAGGCTTTGGAGCAGTGTTTTTATAAGATATTCAAAGTGAAGAGCACTCGGTGAGCTATATAACATGGGGAAAGAGAGTCAGTGTTTGTCTATGAAGTGGAGCTGCTATTTATTAAAGTGGTATCTGTTAAGTAGATGCTTCAACTTGTTGACTGATAATGCCCCATTGAAATGGCTGAACAAACAAAAAATAGATAAATGAGAAATGAGAGAGGGAAAACTACTCAGGGAACTGCTTTGGTGGTTGGGCTGTTTTATTAGGCACTGTCAGGGCAGGGATCTCGCTTCTTTGGCTCTTCCTCAGTAAAAAAAAAAAAAAAAGGGAGGGGTACAGGAGGAAAGGAAGGAGGTAAGGCATGGTTGCAGGTGGAACAATCATGTCTGTACTTTTCAGCTGCCATAATCGCATAGCAAGTATTCCTCTCAGCTGTCCCAATAAAAAAAAAAAAGAGGGTGCTAGGGGATAACCTTTGTTATAAACCTAGATGGAATAGTTGGTCACATTACTACAGAAATTGTAATATTTGGTTTTGTTTCTCACCTGTTATTGAGGGCCAAATGAAGTTATGTTTTACTCGATAGTCATGATTTTGTATGCATGTAGAATGCTTTCTTTAAATAATGCATAGAGATCTAGTGCAAGGGGTTTAAAGATGCTTCCATAAGTTAACTATTTATTTGTCATGCTTTGCTCAGCTTTTTGTTTTGTTTTTGGTTGAGAACCCAGTCCAAGTGCTGTGTATGGATGACGACACTTTTCCATCACGTTAGATGGGGTGTTATTTGTTAACCAACATGCGCTTTTAATGAGTGTTTTCTTTATGAGTTTAGTCAAGTGCCTGACTCTTACATTGGCTATTTTAAAGAACCACTCAACACTTTTCTCACCCAAGAGTACTTTAGCTGCAATATAAACTTTGATGATATGGTGATGCCCAAGTGGTGCATAAAGAAATCTGCTGAAATGACCTTTGAATCTCGAGGGAGTCATGCTTGAAACAGCAGAAGCTCTTTAAAATGGTATATAGTAAAACAAAGCCAGGGTCAGCATTTGGGTTTGAGTACCACATGTTGCAAAGTGCAAACAGTGAACTTGCACATGAATATGTCAGTGCAGTTGGGGGCACATGATGGATGACTGCCCTTGCAGGGTATGCAGCGTCTGCTTCATTGTAGCCAGCAATTGCACAAGTCGGTTTGACTGTTTAGAGGTATGGCAGTCATGGATGCAGGTGGAGATTGCCTGTGTTGTGGCGGGCTGGTCTTGTGCTTTGTTGCTTCCCTGCTTGAGTGGCTTATAACTTGCTGTGAGTTTTGTTTTCTTTTCACTGGTCAGTGACCTCTATAGTAAAACAAAACTTTGATAAGATAGCAAAATCTTATTTTTTTAACAAAGAGGATGTTTCTTACAGGAAGGAATCCAAGGTGAGTCTATTCCTCTCTAAGTTCACAAAGCACAAATACTAAAGTAGCCTGAAGGCTCATATTTTATAAGCAAGATATTTCTTTTATAGCATTGGTAGACAGAAGGGTTAGGACACTAAATTAAAATAAAGCAAACAGCAAATCTTGGTTAACAGAAGTCAGTAAACAAGCAAAACAGGAGTTAGGAAGAGGTGATGGGAAAGATAAAATGAGGTCTTTGCTTTACTGTAATTTTTCCTGTCACATTCTATAGGATACATTTCTGTTCCTTATGTATGCATATTATTTGGCTAAGAGATGTCTTGAATATTTGTCAGATGAATTATAATAAAGTATGCAGGGTCATAGGTTAGGTTGGTGCCCCTCCACTTTCTAATGAGTGAGCAAGACTGCAGAAAAGAATGGAGATTAAGAGCAATAAAAACATGCCACCCCCCTCCCCCCAGGGCCAGGCAAAAAGAAAATCTCCAGTGTGACAAAACTCTACTGAATGTCTTTAAGATTAAAGCACAGTGTCAATTTTTTTAATTGTAGTATGCTCTTAGTATAATGTCTCTAGATTTGTTAAAAAGAGGGATTGCTTACATAGCTGTCTGTATCTGAAATACAAATTATTTTTAGTTTGGCCTTGGGCATTAGTCTTTGAAAGAACATCTCTTTGTTGCTTTGGACTGGATACATACAGCTTCCTATTTCTTGCAGAGTACGTCTTTGAACAGGTGCAATGGTTCTTAAGCAATATTGAATCTTTTCAGCCAATCAGTTGCTTTTCATAAAGGCTAGGTAGTATGTCCTTTTCAGTGAAACAATGTCAAGGAATTACCTTTGTTTGTACTTTTACCATCAAAATAACAAACTGTATTACTTCTATAAATTATGAAGCAAGGCAGAAAATGTATCATATAAAGGTAGAAAGAAAAAACAAAAAAAAAATGGGTTCAGTGAAAATGCATTATGTTGAATCATGGCTTGCCTATCATGGCTTTGAAGCTACCTGGCTTCATGATGGGAAAGGGGGTCCTTATAACTTATTATCTTGTGTGTATAGAAACAAGAGACTGCCAATAAACTACCAGCCATCATTTGCATCACACAGGAGGACAGGAATCTGATATGTTGGTTAGTATTCCTCATTTGGAGATGGAAGGTTAAGAGCTAGGCAAATGGCTGTGGATATTGATAGGTCCCTTGATGTAGGGGTTAAGTTTTAATATACTTGTTGGGTAGTTAAATTTATATTGGGTATCTGATAGGGTCATTCGAAACCTAGCTTTAATTATTGCTGCTTTGTCATGGATGTATGTGAAGGTGTTACATTCATTCCCGGGTTTGCAGGATAGTTTCTATTTGAAGATATCTTGGGATGTGCGTTATGTATTTTAGATGATTTACATGTCTTTTCTTTTACAGATGGGGGCTTTGGTATGCTGCTGCTGCTATAATTTAGAATAGGTGGGTATCAGGTAGAGCCTTCTCTTTACATATTAGAGGATTTACTTTTGACCTTTCCTTTGTAGATGATGGTATGCCGAGTACCAGGTGTGGTGATACACAGGGAATTCGTAGGTGATGGAAGCAGTGGCAAGCGAGGAGGTTACACATGGGGAGTGCGAGGTGGCAACAGTTACTGACAGTAGTAAGTGGATTTCAAAGTTGAGTTTTGGTAGAGGATTTACACTGCTAGCCAGGGAAGGATAGGCATTTGAGTCGGTGATCTCAGGGTTAATTACCACTCAGTATGTTAATTCAATGTTTGAAAGTTGTCCCTGCGTTTGGGTGCTTGCAATCAGTAGTAAAAGGGTGCAACAGACATTGGCCATAGGTAAGAGTTTGGGGTTCCTGTAGTGGTCTGGAAGACATTACAGGTAATGCATTTTAGTTGGTGCTCATTAAGGCATGTTAAGGTGGATGGGGTTCAGGTAGGTGGCGTGGATCACAGCACTCTTAGTATTATAGGAAGTTATTAGGCTACTGGCTTGGGGATGATTATAAACTAGACAAGTTAGGTTCTTATTTCTGGGGATATGAGTTGCAGCAAAATAAAAAGGGGGGGGGGCTGGTTCCATACTTTGGTGCAGAGTTTGGCAAACACTTGATGGGGTGGTCCTTATCAGTGCCTTCATGTTAAGTAATTATTGGCATGTGTGCACATAGAATGTATTGTTTCCTTTTCTTTGCAGATTATGTTCTTGCCACTAGAATGGGGCACAAGGTGGGGCTGAGTAATCAGCTTATTAAGGCATATTAGAGCTCTGTGTTCAATTTAGGGGAAGAGACCCTTTAGAGGAAAGGCTAAGGACAGGCAGTGTTTAAGGATGGTTAGTAGTTTGAGTGTTCTGGTTTGGATGATGGTTGCTAGGAGGTCCAAGGGTTCCAGTCCAGATTGTCATTTTGGTGATGAGTGAACAGGGGATGTTTATGGCTAGGCATGTAGAGTACTTCACTGGTAAGCATAGGTGAGTTTTCAGGACCTAGGTCAAGGGGTGATGGTTTTCTGCCATTTAGGGTTAGGGCATTAAAGTTTTGGAGTTAGACTATTCCCTACAGCAATCAGGTTAATGCACAGCCAGAACTGGGTAATTTGGTGGGCAAAGGCACTATGCTACAGTTGATAGGGTTGTGGCTATAGGTTCATTCCATTCAGGTCGAGCCATGATTAGTGACTGGAAGGAAGTGGTCTAAAGAGAAGGTATTTTTCTTGGAGTGGATGTCCTGGTGGTTCAGGGGAGTCATGGGTAATCCTATTTTATTTAGTTTTATTAGGTTGTGTTTCAGGGATGATATTCGGGATTCTATGGGCTTTACAGATGATGGGTACACCGAATGATGTTTGGCTTAATCCTTCCTGTTATGGGAGGTAGTGGTTGAACAATTTTGGGTAGAAGGGAGGGAAAACAGCCTGGTCAGGCTGGTTGGTGGAGAAGAGGGACAAGGGCTTGCCCTCTTCTCTTCCCCCTCTGGTGTGTGGAGGTTTATTCCAAAGATTTCTGGAAATGAAATGAGCAGCTGGAGGAAGTTTGCTGAATAGGTAAGTAAGTGGAGGTAAGGATGCTGCTTATTTGGTTGGTAATTGGTAATTTGATGAATGGTCTATAAAGCAACGCTGCTACATAAGTAATGCAAGCGAGCAAAGGTATGGACGCTGCTTACTGGGCAGAATGAGCAGGAATGCTGTCCTGATTAACATTACAAGGAGGTTTATAAGTAAAGTAAGTGAGCAAAGGTATGGACGCTGCTTACCAGGCAGGATGAGCAGGTACACTGTCCTGATTAACATTACAAGGATGTTTATGCTGTGCTTAGAATCAACTATATTATGTCCAGTTATAAACAAAATTGGTAATCAAAGTTATGGAAGTTTAATAAAGGTCATCAAATATAATTCGGTGTGATGTGTTTATTGAAGGGGACAGGGACAATGATTATTTAGATTTCATTTAAAACTTTTATTTTACATTTTGTAGCACAACCACTGATAGACATCTGCTAAACAAAGCAATACAGTCTCACAATGAAAACAAACTTAGCATTAAAACTTTTCTGCCCTTAAAACTTACATTCATTGAAACAGCATTGAAACCCACATTCAAAGAAAATGCAACTGGCCAGTGGTGGATAAAGTTTACCTTTGGGCTGTTTTCAAATAATAGGCCAATTACACACATATAAGGACCATGCAAACACACGTGTTCTTTGTTTCACCTTCCTGATTGAATTAAATTATATTCTGTTTATAATACAGCACACTTGTTAGAGCGTGTTTTAAATTTATTGTTTTGAACATTTTTCCAGTGAGCAATGAAACAAAATGTATGAACCAATAATGACAAAGCTGCCCAATTCAGAAAATTTCCATCATAAAAGGCTACTCAAACTTCTGTCATTACAATCCACCAATATCAGTAAATATGCACAATATCTGCAGAAGTAAAAGTCATCTAAATAATTCCACTTTAAAGAGATCTGTAATGAATGAAAAGGTTGCTAGCAAACAACTGTATATGTCATTGTTTCGTCTACAAATAAAGTGCCTGTTGCCCTTGAAGAATAAATTGTCTATATTACATTAACTGATTACATCCAAGTGATGTCTCCAGGTGCTTATAGGCGTCAAATTTGCTTGTTCATATTTGCATCAGTAATTCCAAAACCATGCTATGTACATGTTTTTAAAAGGTTTCATCTTAACGCTTACACCATTGCAAACTCAACTGTATTAATATTTGAACTCTGTCTAGTGCAGGTAAAGAGATATTAACTGTTGTTTTTATTATATTAATTTATATGGATATAATTTTCATTTTTTTTTCTAAATAGTTCAACAATCAAGTAGCAGGCAGAACTGCTTAGCCTCATAGGAAAGCTCTCAGCTAGATGAATAAAATGCTACTTGACAGCATGTGTGTAACTTGAGTGGTTGCTAAGATATCGTAAGTTGTTTAAAAATATTACAAATGTTAATAGTTACTGTGTTTACTGTGACTCATAAAATTCAATTTAAGACAAAGAACTGAAAGAAAACTGCCACTATAAAAATGATTTGTGCTGAAGAGTTTGCCATTTATACTTCTTTCATAACCTCTATGATTCCAGAGATATGAAAAAGAAGTTATGTACTCACCATAATGTTCCATGTGAGTCGTTCATCTCGCCTTCATTCTTAATGATGGGTTCAGAGCCGATTCTCAGCTCCAACTCGGCCTAATGCAAAAGCTCAAGGTCTTCAACCAGCTTAAGGCCTACTCCCTATCCCATAATGCCCTTATGCTTCACTCAGATCTTGTTTGCTGCCAATAAACTACATAACACTCTTGATATACCAGTAACAGAGGAAAACTAGATAAAGGTCAATACAACCATGAATTAGGTGAATACTCAGTCCCCAAGAAGCTCGGATGGGGGTTGGAGGGTGGGACATAAGAATGAAGCTGAGATAAGCAATTTACATGGAACGTTATGGTGAGTATATAACTTCTTTATGTGAATTTGTTCTATCGCACCTTTCATTCTTACTGATGGATTAGCCTCCCAAGCACCATCTTTCTCAGGTGGCTCACTAGAGTATATTCTTCAGGACAGTAGAACCAAAGGAAGCACTGTCCCTGGAGGCCATATCTACTTTGTAATGAGTGATAAAGGTATGAGGCCTTGACCAAGTAGCTGCTGCACAAATAGTATCTATCGGTAATCTGACAATAAAGGCTAACGAGGTGGAGACAGCCCTAGTAGAATAGCCCTTTATCTTTTGATGTAAAGATGTATTTACTGAACTGTAAGTGAAAGAAATACAGTCTGATAACCATTTTGATAAAAGTGATTTTCACAACAGGTGCACATTTTTTGGAATCTGAGAAAGCAAAGAGCTGTTATGTTTCCTGAAATCTCTGATCCTTTCTAAATAAAGTTGAAGCTGTCTGTGAACATCAAGCTTGAGCAGCATATACTCCATGTTATTGCCATATTTAGGGAAGAAAACAGGTAACTCTATAGACTGATTGAGATTTACCTCTGAACATACTTTCGGAAAAAATGAGGGATTTGTCAGAAGTATAAACTCTACCATTATGAAATATCATATATGGAGGTTTAATAGACAAAGCCTGTAACTCTGAAACCCTTCGAGCAAAAGTAATGGCCATGAGAAATATGATTTTGCATGTCAGATTCTTCAAGTCACATGAAGAGGCTCATTCAAAAGCTGGTAGGATGATTCGAGAAAGAACAAAATTTAAATCCCACAGTGTAATTGGAGATTTAATGGGTGATCTCAAATGTAATGTGCTTTGAGAAATGCCTTGGATAGCCTATGTGACATAATATTAGACCCTTGAATACCAAGGTGAAAGTTAGATATTGCAGCTAGTTGGACTTGAATGGTTGTGGCAGCTGCCTCCTCATAAAATAGTTCAGTTAAAAATTCCAAACAGAAGACATAGGAGCTAAGTAGGGATCAATGTGATTTTTCAATGCCCATATTGAGAATTTTTTCCATTTGCTAAGATACAACTTCCTAGTGGATGATTTGTGGGAGGATATCAGTATATGCTGAGTTGCAGCCAAAATATTCTGAAACCTGGCAATATTTGGAATTGGAGCAGCTAAGCTGTCAATTTGTGGGACTGAAGAGATGGATGAATAGCCCCCAATGAATAAATCAGGAGGTCTGGAACTGGGTCCAAGATCCAAGGTTCTTTCAATAGATAAGGCCGTAGGAATGGAAACCAAATCTGACAAGGCCAGTAGGGGGCTATGAGAATTATGATCCTTCCCAGAACACTGGCTTTCTGTAAAACTTTGGGCAACAGAGGAAAGGAAGGAAATGCATAAACGAGGCCCGGGGGGCCAATTGTGTACAAGTGCATCCCTTGGGGCATCCCCTGGGTGGGAGATTAGGGCAAAGTAGCTGCTGTATTTCATGTTTTTGGGGGTGGCAAAGAGATTGCAGCAAGGCTGAACCCATTTGCGGAATATCTTTTCCGCTACTTCTTTCTTTAGGGACCACTCGTAAGGCAATAGAATTGCCCTGCTCAGTTTGTCTGCTATCATGTGGGATGTGCATTGCTATCAGAAAGCGCTGGGTAGAGGTTTCCCACTGCCATACTCTCAGGGTCTCTTGACATACAGGGTATGATTTGATCCCTCCTTGTTTGTTGATGTACCAGATTACGGACATGTTGTCCATCTGGATTGCAATGGTCCCTAGAGAGAGAGAGTCTTGAAGGGACTTCAACGCTAGAACTACCACTCTCATCTCTAGGATGTTGATATGCAAATTGGTCTCATGTTGTGTCCATGTGCCTTGGGCTGTCCTTCCCTGATAATGATCCCCCCCACCCTATCAGGGAAGGGCCCGTGGTCACTGTGACAGTTGGGGTTGGTAACACAAAAGGTCGGCCTATTGTTACCGAATGTGACATTAGCCCCCACTGTAGGTCCTTTTTTCAGGTCTCTGTGATTGTAATCTGATGAGACATTGTTAGATTTTGAAAAGACCACTGTGTGAAGAGGAGCCATTGGAGTATGCGCATGTGCATTCTACCTTTTGGAATTGCAATGATTGTTGCCCCCATTGTACTAAATATTTTGAGAACTAGAGATGTCGGGCTTTCCTTCTTGAAATAAGTGTTAGAACTTGCTTACAAAGAGCATAGACCATTTCTGGTGGAAGTTTCACGGACATTGTGGTGGTGTCTAAATCTGCTCCTATAAACACAGTATGCTGCGATGGCGATAAGGAAAACTTTTCTCAATTTATGGTAATCCCCAGCTGACAGCAAAGATTCATGGTCATGTCCCTCACTTGTATGAGCTGTTGCCTGGTGATGGTGGTGGTTAGGAGCCAGTCATCTAGCTATGGAAACAGCTGGAATCCTAGGTGTCTCAAGTGAGCCATGACTACTGCCATACATTTGGTGAATACTCTGGGGCTGTAGTGAGACCAAAAGGCAGAGCTCGAAATTGGTAATGACTGGCTCCCAGTCAAAAGTGCAGGTGATCTCTGGATGGCCTGTCCATTTTTATATGATAATACACATCCTGGAGATCGACTGACCACATCCAATTGTCTTTCCCTAGAAAAGGGAGTATTGACTGCAGTGTGACCATCTGGAACTTTGTCTTTTTTACAGATTTGTTCAGTCTGTTGAGATCCAAAATAGGTCTCCAGCCCCATTTTCTTTGGAACTAAAAAGAATCTTGGGTAGTTCTGGATCCAATCTGGTCTGCGGGGACCAGTTGGATGACTCTTTTTTCTAGCAACCTATGGATTTCTATGGTTGCTTGTTTCTTGAGACTGGGTGGGACATCCAGTATCTTGTTTACAGAGGTGGGAGAGGTAAGAAAGGGAATAGAGTAACCTCTGGAAATGATGCTTTGTACGCAGCTGTCTTTTGAAATTTCTAGCCAGGCATCTGGGTATAAAGATAAGCATCCTCCAACTACCTCCAGAGGTGGGCAGGTGGGCCTCCTGTCAGGAGCACTGATAGGGCTTTCCAATGAACTGATCTCTGTCACCCTGGTTCTGCAGACCCCATCTGCTGCGTGGACGGCATCTTCCATTATTACCCCCTCCTCTGCCTCTGGATGGGGGGGGGTTCACCATGAGTGTCCTGAAAGGCTCCTTGAGTTTTATGGAACCACATCTTTCCTCCTTTTTGACCTTTGGGATAAGGTCTGGTAGGTGTCGAAAAACGGACTCCAGCAGACAGATTCTTTCCATCTTGTTCACTCTTGGTAAACATTTCTTTCACTTTTGGTCCAAAAAGGGATGAGCCATCGAAACGGGTGTTGATAAAGGATGACTTAAAGGGCTCTGCAAATGGACATAAGCTCATCAAGGAATGTCTCCTAAGAGCAATGTCTGAAGCCACTGCTTTACTCGCTACATCAGCTGCATACAAGACCAGATGCATGGGTGAGTTTACTATGGAATTAAGAGTAGAGAGCTGGGAGGATACTTTGTCTGAGACCCCCACAACCACTGAACCCTTAAGAGTATCTCCTAGCTCTTTAATGAGATCTCTTTGTAGCCTAGTGAAGTGCATAAGATAATTCAGTGACCAAATGGCAAAAGTCACTGAAGTAAATATGCGCTTCCCATATCTGTCCATGACCCTAGAATCTTTATTCGGGGGGGGGGGTTGAAGACATTGACGTTTTGGATAACTCCTTCTTGGTGACCACCCCCACCACCATGACATCAACAGGGACTCCTTTAGTAAGGAATGCCTTGTCCTGTGGAGAAGTAACAAACTTGTTGGGCCTCCTAGGGACAGGTTCCACTGTATCTGGAGACTCCCATGCCTTTCGACAAACTAGGTCTATAGGTTCATCGAAAAGCGGAGTCACCCAAGTGGTGGAGGGCTGAGACCCAAAAGCCTTCAGGTGGACTGTTTCATCATGAGTAGGTTTGATGGGCTGCCAGCCACCCTTCTGTTTAAGAATCTTCAAGATATCTGCAAAACAGATATCTTCAGAGGGTGACTGTGGGGACCCTTCTGACTCATCTAAATCAGTGTCTGAAGTGATAGATTCCTGAGGGGAGTCCAGATGCTTCCTTTTGCATAACCTCTTCCTAGAAATCTCCTCAGTGGAAACTTCTGGAGAGGTCTCAGGAGAGCAGGGCTCACCCAATGGGGCTTCCTGAGGCTCTGGGTCTCTATGCTTCTGTGGAATCTGTGATGCAGAAATAGACTCCGGTGCTTTAGGGGAGGAAGTTGTCAGATTTGATGAAGTGGCTGTCTGTGGGGACAATCCACTCCTCATGGCATCAAAGGCACCACTGTCCTGATGCAAAGAAACCCCTGGATCCAAAGACACACTGGATTCCCTTGACACCAACCAGTGGGCTCCGAGCCACAGGTTGGTGCTGAACTCACCTGCTCTGAAGCCCCGAGAGGTAAAGTCGGACCCAAAATATTGGTTCTTCTATCCTCCCCAGACCCAACCGGCAAGTGTCAGCTCCTAGACTTTTCTGTCGGCACTGAAGTAGTCCAATATATCGGCTCTGAAAGTCCTGGAGCAGGCATGGCTCCACTATCATCAGCTCTGAGCACTCCAGCTCCAAAACTTCAAGTTGGATCGGAGGAGGAACAGAAGTAGCAGGGGGGATTTTAGTCAGTTCTGAGGCTTGAGGGGTTAGAGCCGACAAAAGTTTGGCTAACGCCGATGTCTGATGTAGTTTCTGCACCACACAATCCACGTCCATGTCAGACAAGCTCCTTGAGGACCGAGAAGATGGAACCGATGAAGCTACTGATTGTAGTATTGGTAATTACAATACACACAAGTTGGATCGGAGGAGGAACAGAAGTAGCAGGGGGGATTTTAGTCAGTTCTGAGGCTCGAGGGGTTGGAGCCGACAAAAGTTTGGCTAACGCTGAAGTAGTTTCTGCACCACACGATCCATGTCAGACAAGCTCCTTGAGGAAGAAGATGGAACCGATGAAGCTACTGATTGTAGTATTGGTGATTTCAATATTGGAGTTACCGGTTCCACTACTGGGGACCAGCTCCTTATAATGACAACTGTCGGCTCCGAAATCAGTGGCGCTGAAGTTGTTTGTCAGGCTTAGATGAACTGGTAGATTTTTCTGGCTCCGAAGATCCAGTAGTAGAAAACATTTTTGAGGACTTGGAATGACTGGACTGACCTTCATCCAATTGTTCCTGAAAGGAACTTTATTAAACCTGTAACCACTAGTTTGTTCCTTCTCACATGCAAAACACGTGAACTAAATGAGTGCCAGACGGAACAAGTTTCCTGAAGGTGTAATGCACCCAAACAATACACACACTCTGTGTTTCCATCTGTAATGGACATTTTCTGTCCACATTTACATTTCTTAAATCCTGACTTGGATTGCTTAGCCTCTATATCCTTATCCTGAGACATTTCTCCTATACAACAACACACACACATATATACACACACACACACACCCACACACACGCACACACATGCATACACATGCACACACACACACACACACACACACACACACACACACACACACACACACACACACACACACACACACACACAACTCAGAAAACAACGAGCTTCAGCCAGAGAGAAAAATTAGCCTTCTAATTTAAACAGGCTAATGAACCAAGTAAGCTATATGTGTAACTATATACATATATATATATATATATATATATATATATATATATATATATATATATATATATATATACACTACACACTAAGCAAAAGGATATATTCACACTACACAACTAAGTCAAACAAATTATCTAAACAGTAATTATTTCTAAATATTTTCAAACTGTCGCACACAATTTAGTAAGGTATGAATTTTCACTCTAACTAGCTAACAAATAGGA
Organism: Protopterus annectens; assembly: GCF_019279795.1. Taxonomy (NCBI): domain Eukaryota; kingdom Metazoa; phylum Chordata; order Ceratodontiformes; family Protopteridae; genus Protopterus; species Protopterus annectens. The sequence goes on along the minus strand of NC_056746.1, from coordinate 1,450,028,465 downwards.
AGATTTACAAGGCCCAAATAGAAAAATGGTCACAGGGAAGACAGAAGAAAGATAGCTAAGAATATATAGATACTAGCAGTAGCACTAATTTACAACAAGAAACAAAAACCTTTATATAATATATATATAATCTAAATACTGAAAAATCAAATTCACTGGCCCAAGCTGATGAATCGCTCCCGATCTGTTGCAGTGGCAAATGAGATCTGAGTGAAGCACTAGTGCATCGTGGGATAGGGAGTAGGCCTCAAGCTGGTTGAAGACCTCGAGCTTTTGCATTAAGCCGAGTCGGAACCAAACCCATAAGAATTAAACTTCACATCATTTGTTTACAACATGAGAACAAAATCTGATTCTGTCAAAAGGCTTAGGCTCCACCCATTGGAAGTTACAGTGCAAACTTCCTGAGCTCCATTGGAGTGAATGCGTTAAAAAATGATAAGCTAGTAATATTGTAATAGGGAATGGATGGCAAAATGATAACAGCTTCATAGTTAATTATTCCCTGCAAAGGATAACATTCTCAGAACTGCAGCATCCACCCCCTATAAAGTACAACACAGTGCAGTATCAGCAATCCATCGGCATACTGTGGGAGTAGAACCCATAGCCTTCTGCATCAAAAGCAAGTATATTGCCTGTTGTGCTACTAACAATGCAAGCAGACTTGGCATAAGCAGTACTAAACTTCTCTTCCCCTGAAGCTCTCAGCTCCTTGTAAAATCCACTTGACACTCAACTATATCTCTTAACTTTGCAGCAGAAGAAATCTGGAAAAAGCCAAAATTTATTGGGGGGGGGGCAAAGGCCCCAAACCAGGGCCACATTTTAAACATTGGCCGTATAATCTTAGAAAGTTGCTAGAATAAAATGTTTTGTGCTACCTTGTGTTTCCTAAAAGATAGGAAGACTTAAATGGCTATCATTATTTAAATAGTGAATTAATTTCTCAATGATATGCCAGAAAACCACAAAGTTTAAGAGGAACAGACAAAAGTATGAGCCAAACATTCCAGACATTCTGTGAAAATGTGGATAGTTGAGAGGACAGTTGAGAGCTATGGACTCAACTCCTCAAATCACAAGAGGTGGTATGGGTAGAGAAGTCAGGCTCTTGTTCCTTGCACCCAAAGTACAGAGTTTGAACCTGAGAAACACTAACCATCATGCATACCAGACACACACACTTAAAAAGCAGCAGCAATAAGAGGCAGTTCCTTGCGATAAGGAATAATTCTTTCCACACACTGAATGGCAAAAAACATGCACAACTGAATGACAGAAATAAGAAGTAGCTCCATTACTTGAAGCAAAAAATGGAATTTAAAATTCATGCGGGTGGACAGGACATCTTTGTGACAACACACACACAGATGTGGTGTGACCAGACCAGCTACAGGACTGTTCTTAAAGAAGAATGCCCTTAAAAACAGCTTTTTAAAGTTAAACTATTAAAGTAAATGGAAATGTGACAGTCCCAAAAGTGCCACCCAGGGTGAACCGCCCCTCTGCCCCCCCCCAGTTACACCACTGTTGGGGCAGTGCCTCATCATGTGCACTGTTAACCTGAATATAGTCTTTGTACAATAACAGGGGTACTGAGCGTGTATATGCACTTTGTTACTGGAAAAGATCTACTGTGCTGTAATTTAAGGTGCAGGACCTTTATGTATAATGTAGACATTGTACTGTGACTGGCTGATGAACCTGGACCTGTTTATTTTATTATTTGATCACACTGTTTGCACTTTAAAAGGAAGAATGCCTGCACATATGCATTATGTTACCCAAACACTCACTGTCAAAATTATACATTTATTGTACTCTGACTGCAGGCAGTAACTCAAAATAAACAACACAAAAAACAACCAGGAACCAGATGACCACCAAAAAAATCAACAAAGAGAATGAGGTCCAAGCTGAAAAGGAATTTATTGCAAAACGAACACCAAGCACAATGATTTATCTAGGTTTCGTCCTTACACATGGACTTCTTCAGAATATTAAAGCCTGCATAAAGCCACTCATTATATAAGAAAAATTTCAAAATAAACAGTCTAACCTGAAGAACATCAGTTGTGCTATAAAAGGGGTAATACCCTGAAACAGAGTTACCTGAGCAAAGTGACTGTTTTACAACAGGGGCTGGTATCTCCACACATGCAGTGTTACCTCGGTATAGTCAAAATACTATAATAAAGGCCTGTACTCTAGCAGATGCATACTTGACCACGCCCATTGTTCCACAGCAGACAGTACCACACACAGTCACTGTTCCATAACAGCCAGTCACACAAATGGTGTTACCTGAACACAGCCATTGTCTTTCTATCTGACAGTACCCCCCCCTACAGATACACACACACAAATACACAGTTACCTGAACACAGCCACTGTGCCATAACTGACAGTACCAAACACATGCACACACAAACACGCACAGTTACCTTAACACAGCCATTGTTCTATAACACAGTACCACACGCACAGTTACCTGAACATAGCCATTGTTCCATAACAGACAGTACCACACACTCACAGTTACCTGAACACTGCCACTCTTTGATTACAGACAGTGTCCACCCCCACACAGACACAGAAACTTACCTGAACACAGTCACTGTTCCATAACAGCCAGTACCACACACTTGCACACAGTTATATAAACACAGCCATTATTCCATAACAGACAGTAACACACACACACAGTACATAAACACAGACACTGTTCCATAACAAACAGTTCCACACACACAGATATGTAAACACAGACATTGTTCTATAGCAAACAGTACGACACACACACAGACACACAAACACACACACACACACACACACACACACACACACACACACACACACACACACACACACACACACAAACACAGTTACTTGAACACAGCCATTGTTCCATGACAGACAGTGCCACACAGATGCACAGTTACATAAACGGCCATTCTTCCATAACAGACAGTAACACACACACACACGCATATGTACACACACACACGCATATGCATACACACACACACACACACACACACACACACACACACACACACACACACACACACACACACACACAGTTACCTGAACACAGCCATTGTTTTAAAACAAATAGTAACACCCACTCATACTCACACATGCACACAGTTACCTGAACACAGCCATTGTTCTATAACAGACAGTATCACACACACACACACACACACACACACACACACACACACACACACACACACACACACACACACACACAGTTACCTGAAGATAGCCATTGTTACCTGAACAAAAGCCATTGTTGGATAACAGACAGTACCACAAGCACACTCAATATTATGTAAACACAGCTATTGGTCCTTGACCAACAGCACCACACACACAGTTACTTTTCAAAAAGTGTTGACTTCAGTGGCAGTGGATAGCATTAATACCAGTTATTTCCTTCCATGTATGCCCTGGCAGTACTGAGAAGCATGCTCCCAAGACCTTGAATATTCAGCATATTTACTCAAGTTGTAACAGCTGCCTATAATACTGGTTCTATATCTGAGTCTGCTTTGGAGCAGAACTCTGGTAACTTTGTTGCATCAGATGAAGTTACTCCCATGTGTAACAAAATGATTTTTAAATTAAAACTGATTACAAGCAGCAGTATGCAGATTTTACAGTAACAAAGTAGATAAGTTCAAATGCTCTGGAAGCAACAAAACAGCTACAGTGTTAGATGTCTAGAATAAGGAGCCAGTGGTGACAGTGATGGCTGGACTAATAAGCAGTGCACAACAGAAGCCTAAGGTACTGGCAAAGAAGTCAACATTTTATGTGTACAAAAAAACAACAAAAAAAATCATTTTAAATATGAGGGACTACCAGAAGACTTGGGACTTCACTGAGTTTTCTTTTTAATTCTGAGGTTACAAGATTTGCTTAGAACTGCTTGAGTCATTACTGAGACCATTAAACAGAAAAAAAAGTCAATTTCTGGTTTAGGACCATCTAAACTGGGCAGTAATCATACAATTGCTTACTGTTACATTTTAGAATTTGTTCTTTCAGAATACATTTAATCAGTCCTTAACCAAACTACTATCCCCGAGATTCAGTAAGCTTCCGTGCAGGAATAGCTTATTCCTGCATGGAAATGACTGTTTAAGAGCAGCATGGCAATGTGCCATGCATAGTTATGAAGGCGCGCTGCCTCTGCTCCTAAACGGACATGGAGCATGGATGAGTGCAGGGGGTGTGTCTGAGAGCAGAGCTCTCACAATATACACACCCCTGCACTCACGAATTGCCATTCCACAATTACAATGAGTGAGAATGCTCATAGGGAGTTCTAGGGTTGTCAGCAGGTCAAATGCCCAAAGTGGGACATTTGTGGTACAAATGTCAGATTTGACAGACTGAAACATACCCATGGCCAGTACAAAGGACAGAATTTCTTGTCTTTGCCTAAATAAAAGCTTATTCTCGCAGCATTTTAGTTGCTTATTCTGTTTCTTATAATGTAGGTGGTTCAGATACAGAATAAATGTTTTATGCAACTATTACATAAAATATAGGAAATAATTCATGTTGCAGGACAAAACACACCCACAGCCATTGCAAAGGTCAAACCCCCACTTCCCAGGAAAACGCTACACTCATAGCAACTGAAACATGCTAGGATGTTAATGTCTAGATGCATGCAGAAATCCACAGGAATAAGTGAAACTTGTCCCTTCCTAGAGAAAATAACACCAGAAAATGTTTTTTATCAAACAGATTAAATTTAATCGTAGGTGCGTGGGTTTGCCCATTGCTTAGCTATGCATACTGTAGCTTAAATAGCACAAGAAGATAAATAGCAAGATACATTCAGTAGCAGCAATACTGCAATAGTGTAGTGGGCAGAGTGTTCGATCCTCACTGTAGTATTTTCCATGTGAAAGAAATTCATAAACAATTTTTTTGCTGTATAACCTACTAAATAACATATATTTGTGAACTGGAGCACTGAATTAAGTACCAATGTGAGGTGTCATTGTAATAATGTGGTAAAATCCACAGATAAACACAAGTGCCCCATACGGTATATGTACACATGAATCAGGGATACTAAACAAAGTTATAATGTGCAATGAATGATACATCCATGCCATACAGCAAATAGTGTAAAAAATGTATAAAGTGTCCAAATCTACCAGTTTCCCAATACTTATGTTTCATTTCTTTCTAAATTAGTGTGGGGGTAAGTGGGAGTATGCACTTTTAAGCAGTAGTAAGCAGGTTTTAGCCTGTTTGCATGGGGGTAAGCAATGCCTACACAGGATAAGCAATTTAGAAGCTAACTGAGTGTTAGAAAATGTAACCGGAAGTTAGCATTGCTTACTATCCTGCAAACCCATGCAAACACGCTTACAACTGCTTAAAAGTGCCTTAATCACTCTGTATCCAACAGCCCTTGTTCTGCCCAGCAATAAAATAAACATCCCTTCCAGGTCTTGAACCCAAGACACAGTACACTACAGTCATAGCAGCTAACTAGTTAGCCATCACAACTGTGCATAAAAATTGAGGTATACCCAAACAGATCCTCACTATAGCAAAATCACAATTTATATGTGAAAGGAATCTATAAACAGTTTTATGTTGTATAACCTACTAAATAACATATATATATATATATATATATGTGAACTGGAGTACTGCATTAAGTCCAGATGTGAGGTATCATTGTAATAAAGTGGTGAAATCCCCTGATAAACACAAGTACCCCATACAGTGTACGTACACATGAATCATGGATGCTAAACAAATATATAACATGTAATGAATGATAAATCAATGCCAAACAGCAAATAGTGTGTAAATTTAAAAATAAGCAACCCTAAGCATTGCACCCTCTGCTTACTAGGTGTAAGCAGTGCGTAGTCCATCTAAATCGATTTTCCCATTGGTATGCCCCTTTAAGCAATGCCAACCTTAGGTAAGCAGGTTTG
>NC_056746.1:1449997481-1450017481 GCF_019279795.1 Protopterus annectens | reverse complement strand
AAACAAACATCAAATAAATAAAAAGTTGTTGAACTGCTGAACCTATAGACATCCCAAGTTAACCAATGGGACACAGCAAACTGTATCCAGAAGAGACGATAATCTTAAAACAGGTATGTGAAGCATATATGCATGTAATTGAATGTAGGACTCAGTCTGTAAAAATGGGATAGATGATGTGGAATGATTTATATGCGCCATCAGGAGTTGTTGTAGTGATGTCCTGCTGAACAACTGCTATGGACAATAGTGTCTGTCCCTGTGGGCAGTGGGCCATATCTGTCAACTGTGCAGATAAGAACTGAATGACAAGATGTAAGCCATCATAGTGTGTGTTCTGTATCGCAAGACATGTATATTAGTGTGGCCAATAGCTGGTGGTAGAAGTAATGCTGTTATGATAGACACATGAGTTTCAGAGCCCACCACTTGCAGGACAGTCATGTTAACATGTAATGTAGCATGCACCAATGCCATAGGTGTGCAATAGGCTTACTTGCAATCTGTCCCTATATATACCCGCCTAATGTTAGGCAGTGTCCACATGTGATGTTTGTGTTGTAGCAAGGCAAAACAGTGCAGCTGTGCAGGAAGGAGAGTTAGAGAGTGTGGGCCTGATGTTTGAATGCACCCCATGCATATATATATATATATATATATATATATATATATATATATATACGTGTATGTCTACATATATACAAACAAACACACACATATTTATATATGTACATATATCTATATATATATATATATATATATATATATATATATATATATATATATATATAAATACATGTCCCCTACTGTTGAAAGACAGTGCTGCACGATATGTGTGAGATAATATCACACATATCAATATACACATATATATATATATATATATATATATATATATATATATATATATATATATATATATATAGTTCCCTATCAGAAGCCTGAAACACTATAAGCTTGAAAATCAAAATCCTGAAACCAAAAGCCTGAAAATTCAAAATCCTGAAAACCCAAAATCCTGAAACTCAAAATCCTGAAAACACAAATAATGCTAATATGTCACTATAAAGACATTAATATCTACCAACTGACCCTGACCCTAACCCTAACCCTAAGGTCCGTCAATACTGCACACTCACCTGACCAGCCCTAACCTTAACTCACTTAAACCGCCCTAACCCCAATATTTGTCACTATTGCATACATGCCTAACCTGCGCCTAACCCTAACTCACTTAAACCGCCCCTAACCCTAACATAAAACCAACCGACACTCACCTGAACCCAACGCATGACCTAACACCACAGGGCTAACAATAGCAAAGCCAAAATGACGCCAGTATGTCCATTTTGTGTTTTCAGGATTTTGGGTTTCGGATTTTGAATTTTCAGGCTTTTGGTTTCAGGATTTTGATTTTCAAGCTTATAGTGTTTCAGGCTGATAGGGAACCATATATATATATATATATATATATATATATATATATATATATATATATATATATATATATATATATATATATAAACAACTCATAATATATATCTACACACAAACATATATATATATATATATATATATATATATATATATATACATATACAACTCATAATATATACCTACACACGCACACACACACACACACATATATATATATAAATATATAGAAATATTTATATATACATATATATATATATATATATATATATATATATATATATATATATATATATATATATATATATATATATATATATATATATATATATATATATATATGTATATATATATATATATATATATATGTATATATATATATATATATATATATATATATATATATATACATACAGCAGTAAGTGGGTACAAAATGGACAGTTATGTCTGGTGTGAACTCCATGGTGGGAAAACATTACCCTTGTTTGTGAAGGTGGGATTGGTATTTTGGGGAAGGATAGTAGGCATATTTGGGGAGGTAGGTTGGACTGGAATACAGACAGGACAGCATACAGGGGCAGTATATGACACATGTGGGTAAACACCCTGGATGGGGAGTGTTGTTTGGAATGTGGTAGCCCATGAGCCCCCATATGGAAACATGGAACCAAGGTCCCTGTCACAACAGCATCTTCATAGCCCTGAAGTTGCCTGAGCTGGGGGCTGTGCAGGAAGAGCATGCGGACCCTGTGATTGCATATTGAGGGCCTCAAGGTGCTCTAGCTCATCCCCCAAGTCTCTGTGGAGCTCTCTGTGCACCAGACCCTGGACTTGATTTTGGGTCACAGCATCCTCTCTGTGTGTGCTCCCGGGGAGGGGGGCGAACACCATCCCCTGAGGTGGTTCCACCTGAAGGTAGTGCAGGACCAGTAGATGATGAGGCCTCAGGGTGGGTCCCAGATGGGATGTGGCCTGATAACATGGCCAGATGAGGTGGGAGAGGTGATTCTGCTGGCAACTGTCTTCCCAAACATGCTTTTGTGTCACTGTTATAGAACATATGTGGGTAGTAATAGTCCACACATTCCAGGATTATGTCTAACAGCATGCATAGATATCCCCATTAACACAAAACAACAGATGTGCATCAATTACATAGCAAACAGAACACATGCATATATGGAACCATAGTGGCCCTTACAATGGCATGCAGGTGACAATGTTCGTAACAGGCCAGCAGTGATAGTGTTTCAACATGGAACATGACTACAAACACATTGCACAAATTGTTGTAGAATATGATATATGTCCCAACAGATGGTCTGTTGTAGACATACCCATTTAGTTGTGTGAGCTGATTGTTGTTGCAGATATGATGGGGGGGAGACAGAGATCATAGGGTCATAGTAGGTTACTAGGCTAATGGCCCTGGAGCCCTTACAAGCCAAGCCAAAAGTTTATCCCCAAATTGAAACCTCAATCAGCACCTGTCACCCCATGTCAGTGAGGACACAGATGAAACCCCAAGGACAGATTTGTGGTTTCCCATCCACTCATCAAGGCTATGCTTGAAGAGGGTCAGTGACCAATTTCCTTCCCATCTCACAACTATTATATCCTTGCAGTATGCGGTCCTCAGACCTGTTTCCCTCTTTAGGTCTTTCAGGCACAATGTCTCAGTAGAGACTTCCAATTTACACACCACAGGAGAATGAAGTCATCATCACATACCTAGTGCAGCACTACCATACCCTGTTTGGGCATACAGCCCATGATCTGCAGGAGAAGACTGCCCTGTGGAACGATCATGTCCACAGGGTAAAGGATGTCAGCCTGCATAACTGCAGTTATGAGCAGGTCCGACATTGCTGCACTGATCTACTCTGCCATGCCTGTTGGTGTGCTGCTGCGGTTAGGGGGGGACCAGCTTGCAATGTGGGGGTCATGCCATCCAGCCCCCCTGACATATGTTGAGGAGCTCCTCACCAGCCTTGGGGCACCTGCCCACCTGCAAACACAAGACCCAGTGGAGAGCATAGTGGAGGTGGGTGCTACCCACACAACGGCTGTGGAGCATGCAGGTAAGGCCACAGGGCACATCAGCAGACCACTGTTGCATATCCATCTGCATCTGTAGAGTTTAATCACGAATATGTGAGATGAAATATACATATAGTCTGTTGCTGCATTGTAGTAATAAACAGATGTGCATAATCTGTAGTATTGTAGGTTTGTACAGTTGATGTACTGTAATGCTGCTCCCACCCTGTACCAATGCCACAGGTGTGGCTACTGACATCACATCTTTCACACAACTATGTAGGTCCCTCTGGTATACCTCTGGGGCAGAAGCCTATAGCTGGTGAGTATGCTGTTTGTTCAGGTTTGCCAATACATTGGTCACGTTATGGCCATGGTATATTCTATGCACACATTACACACACATAACCATAATGCATGCTGTACATGTTCATCTATTGTTGCTGTTAACTGCACTGCATCACAGTGGTTACCATAGTGGCATATCTGAAGAGTATGTAAGAGTCCTGCAATATAACTAACAGCTTGTCATTGCAAGATGTGCACACAGAGATGAACATAATTGTGGGACAAATGGCCTACAGTAGGGACATGTCTAAAACATCACCCTTATACAGTGCTACAACAGTGTATATACCACTATTACAATGGCAACTGTTACAGATCTACACTACGGCATATCAAAATATTGCATTCCACAACCCTTACAACCTGCAATGTGGTCCGAACATGAGCAATGAATGTGTAATATGGAATCCTATGTTAGGACAGCAAATATGGAGAATACATTCCCTCACAAACACTGGAAGCATATGTGTGCATACACTCCAGATAACATATTGTGGAAGCAGATTTTGAAGTACTGACAGCATGCATTCTTCATGAGTATGGACCTTCCAGCAAGTACAGGCCCTCAATGTCACACCAAAAAATGGTCTGCTGTCCAAGATGTTTGGCCATCAAATGTGCCCACTTATCTGCAACAGAGGCAGCCATGGCTTTTACACATCTTATAAGCCATGGAATGGGTCCCATACCCAACAGGTAGCACCCAGCAGTTGGACATGCAACCTTACCTCACCATTGCATATACCATGGCAAACAGTGCAGACAGTCATGTATGTGGCGAGGATGTATAGGACAGGATTAATGTAGAAAATAAACAGATCGCCATCCAAGACAGATGATGACACATGTTGCAAACTGGTCATGCAGGCTGCCTTGTAACATGCCACAACACTGATGGAGTTACAGGAGTGTCTAGCAAGTACTGGCTGTACAGTACCTGTGTCTACAATTGCCTGGACTCTGCATAAGTGTGGCCCATGGGTTAGGGTAATCAGATGGGATAGTTGTACCACAGGAAACATCAGCCAGGCCTCTCTACAGGCAGCATATGCATAACAGCAAACGTCCCCCAAAGGCATGCATTGCAATGTGTTCTGGTGTACCAAGACCATGTTGGAAACCTACAGACAGTATCAATTAAGATACATGTGCTGCACAACTAAAACCTCACCCCACCTCAGGCCCACCATCTCCATCTGTACCTTGCTGGTGCCACTGTACACCTGTATGTTTGCCATTCATTAGCAGGGACTAGGCCGGTACACATGGTGTTCAGAGTTTGGGACAGTGCAAAATGACACACATGTGTAGGCCATAGTTGTCAAGCATCTGCAAAAAGGCTGGGGATATGGAAGGGGTGTCATCCTGACACACAACAGTGCACTGAAGCAGAGATCCAAAGCTCGCTAAGAATGGCTGTATCTGCACACAGTCAAGGTCATGAACTGTGGCAGACATAACCCTGACTCCACAGCAATAGTGATGGCACTGTGTGACATCCAAGGGCTGTGCACATGAGTTGACCTTGCAATCATGCAGAGTTGGGGGACATTTGTATGGCAGAGTGACCAAATACTGGCAAATGCAGATGGCCCATGCTAGTATACCCCTTCCAGGAATAGTGACTGCTGTAGTGCACATAACATTTGGTGCAACAAACCATCAAGATAAGGGTGTGCACACATATGCACCCACAAATTGTATGCATCTCAATCAGCATCTGCACAACTGACACATTTGTTTGATACTGCATTTGATTGCACAGGTCATATGTCACATATCAGGTTCGTGCAATGTTAACATATGCAGTAATGTGGCCCCATGACATATTAGGGAATAGGGTGCCATATCAATAATGGTGTTTACACTCCTCATAGCCACGGTAAGGTTTGAAGGTTGTTAGTGTAATTGTATTTTATTGGCCATACATGCACCGCTGATAATGAGATCTGTAAATCAGACATCAGGCATTCACAAATGACAGCTGCCCACATATTATCCCAGGTATGTGTCAGACAAACACATAGGGGCCGTGAGCAGCAGAGCAAACATAACTGACGCACATATACACATTCAGCAATGGTGTGTACATCTGTGAGGTATGGTGCACAGTACTTGCCAGGGTGCCGAACAGGTGCACAGCAATACTCTGTACATGAGTGCAGTGTGTTCCAGGGGAAGGGGATCACCTAGTAACACAACACATGCATTACAGAGATGTATAATGCTGGTAAAATGGATGTACTATAGCTGCATTGCATACTAAGTGCCATATGTCATGCATGTTGACAGATGGATAATGAGAGGTCTGTGTGTAATATCTTTGTGCAATCTCACCTGTAAGTGTTTGTGTGTGTGTGTGTGTGTGTGTGTGTGTGTGTGTGTGTGTGTGTGTGTGTGTGTGTGTTTGCGTGTGTGTCCATGTATGCACATGTTTAAGTGTGGGGTTGTTCATACCTCTCAACTTCCCTTAGAAATCATGCAGCATATGGACATGGACAGACACATTAGTCATCAGGAATACTTTTCTCAAATGTAATCTCAGGACAGCTGGTAGTATAATAAAGTCTACAGTATGAAAGATGCATTGGGAGGGAAAACTAGACACAGGGGATACTTTTTTAATTGCAATCAGCAGAAAGGTAAAAGAATACCCATGTATGCAGCACTAAAGATGCATTGGGGAATTACTAGACAACACCAGAGAGTGTTTCCAAATATTACTGTAGTCCACATAAAAAGTTAATAGAGCAACAGATCTTGCATCTACTGAACAATAACAACAATAACAAAAAAATTGCACTTTATTCATCTGCTTTCACTGTATTTGTGTTTCTTCCTACTTTATTAGTTTATTTTGCTTTTGCGTCATCTTCAAAGTACTCAGTTGTATTTATTACTGCTTGGTGTAACTATCATTCTAAGCATTTTGGTTTAAGCACTTGGGATTCAGACCAGTTGTTTTACATTAAGAAGGTTTGTGGTCTGCACTTTTGTGGCAGGACAGGTAGTTTACATCCTTCTATGCTGGGAACTGATGATTGAAGGCTCAGTGTCTGTTATTCTAAAAGTGTATTAATTCTGGTTTAAGCACTTGGGCTTCAGGCCAGTTATTCTACATTAAGAAGGTTTGTGGTCTGCACTCTTGCGGGAGGAGAGGCTGGACTCTGCCCTGCTGAGCTGGGAATTTCTAGTTAGTGCCTGCATATTTGAACTGTTTCTTACTGAAATTAGGTGTGCCTTGTTTGCTGTAGCATAGACTAGATCCAGGCCTGCTAAATCTAGCTTTGTTTGTATAACTAAAGCACTAATCCAGGCCTTTTTAAAAGTATTCAATTGTATTTATTACTGCTTGTAGTAACCTGATTAAAGTGTACACAATCTTTCTAAGCCTTTTGGTTTAAGCACTTGGGCTTCAGACCAGCTGTTTTACATTAAGAAGGTTTGCGGTCTGCACTGTTGTGGCAGGACAGGTAGCTTACATCCTTCTAAGTTGGGAACTGCTGATTGAAGGCTCAGTGTCTGTTATTCTAAAAGTGTATTAGTTCTGGTTTAAGTACTTGGGCTTCAGGCCAGTCATTTTACATTAAGAAGGTTTGTGGTCTGCAATCTTGTGGGACGAGAGGCTGGACTTTGCCCTTCTGAGCTGGGAATGTCTGGTTAGAGGCTTATAGTGCCTGCATATTTGAACTGTTTCTTACTGAAATTGGTATGCCTTGTTTGCTGTTGCATAAACTAGATTCAGGCCTGCTGAATCTAGCTTTGTTTGCACTAATATGAAAGGTTGGACACTAAGGAGGGAGAAAAGGACCTGTACCGATTGGCTAGACAGAGGGACCGAGTTAGGAAAGATGCGCAGCAGGTAAGGGTAATAAAGAATAATGAGGGAAACATACTCACTAGTGAGGAGAATGTGTTGAACAGATGGAAGGAGTACTTTGAGAGGCTGAGGAATGAAGAGAATGAGAGAGAGAAGGCTGGATGATGTGGGGATAGTGAATCAGGAAGTGCAATGGATTAGCAAGGCAGAAGTAAGGATAGCTATAAAGAGAATGAAGAATGGAAAGGCTGTTGGTCCAGATGACATACCTGTGGAAGCTTGGGGGTGTTTAGGAGAAATGGCAGTTGAATTTTTAACCAGATTGTTTAATGAAATCTTGGAAAGTGAGAGGATGCCTGCGGAGTGGAGAAAAAGTGTTTTGGTACCAATTTTTAAGAATAAGGGTGATGTGCAGAGCTGTAGTAGCTACAGAGGGATAAAACTGATCAGTCATAGCATGAAATTATGGGAAAGAGTATTGGAAGCTAGGTTAAGAAGGGAGGTGATGATTAGTGATCAGCAGTATGGTTTCATGCCAGGAAAGAGCACTACAGATACGATGTTTGCTCTGAGAGTGTTGATGGAGAAGCACAGAGAAGGTCAGAAGGAGTTGCATTGTGTCTTTGTGGACCTAGAGAAAGCATATGACAGGGTGCTTAGAGAGGAGTTGTGGTATCGTATGAGGAAGTTGGGAGTGGCAGAGAAGTATGTAAGAGTGGTACAGGATATGTACAAGGGTAGTGTGACAGCGGTGAGATCTGCAGTGGAAGTGACAGATGCATTTAAGGTGGAGGTGGGATTACATCAAGGATCAGTTCTGAGCCCTTTCTTATTTGCACTGGTGATGGACAGGTTGACAGATGAGATCAGACAGGAGTCCCAGTGGAGTATGATGTTTGCAGATGACATTGTGATATGTAGTGAGAGTAGGGAACAGGTTAAGGAGACCCTAGAGAGGTGGAGATATGCTTTTGAGAGGAGAGGAATGAAGGTCAGCAGGACTAAGACAGAATATATGTGTGTGAATTAAAGGGAGGGTAGAGGAATGGTGAGGTTGCAAGGAGTAGAGACGGCAAAGGTGGATGAGTTTAAATACATGGGATCAACAGTTCAGAGTAATGGCGAGTGTGGAAGAGAGGTGAAGAATAGATTACAGGCAGGGTGGAGTGGGTGGAGATGAGTGTCAGGAGTGATTTGTGACAGACAAGTACCAGTAAGAGTGAAAGGGAAGGTCTACAAAAGGGTAGTGAGACCAGCTATGTTATATGGGTTGGAGACAGTGGCATTGACAAAAAGGCAGGAGTCAGAGCTGGATGTGGCAGAGTTAAAAATGTTAAGATTTGCACTGGGTGTGATGAGGGTAGACAGGATTAGGAATAAGTATATTAGAGGATCAGCCCAGGTTGGACAGTTTGGAGACAAAGCTAGAGAGGCGAGATTGCATTGGTTTGGATATGTGCTGAGGAGGGATGCTGGGTATATTGGGAAAAAGATGCTAAGGATGAAGCTGCCAGGTAAGAGGAAAAGAGGAAGGCCTAAAACAAGGTTTATGGATGTGTTTAGAGAAGACATGCAGGTGGTTGGTGTGACAGAGCAAGATGCAGGGGACAGGAAGAAATGGAAACAGGTGATCCACTGTGGGGACCCCTAACCGGGAAAAGCCAAAAGAAGACGAAGGAGAAGAAGAAGAAGACTAATCCAGGGCTTCTTTTTTGGAGAAGGTTCCCCTGCACCCCAGTGGCAGGAGTCTGCAGTTAGAACTTTTCTGACTGAAGACTACAGGAACAGGGCTCAGTTTTGAGAGTTTTTTACTGGTTAATTTGGTAATTTGTTTAAAAGCCTTTTCTGATTGCTTGTAGTCATCTAAAGCTGTTTTAAATGTATTTTTTACTGTTTGTAGTTATTTAAAGTTGTTTTGATTGTATTTTTTACTGTTTTTGCCTTATCTTTTCAAAAAAATGTTTCCTTGTTTCCCACCTTTCTAAGCTAGTATAGTCCAGTTTTCAGGCTAGTGCTGAATTCAGGGCTGTATTAAAAGTTTCTGAGTTGTCCATACTTTACTTGGATAGAAGGAGGATTCTCTGTTCACCTGTGAGAGAGGGAGCTTTGAGCAACCATCTGTCCCTGGAGGAATGGTTCCAGCCTAGAAGTTAGTAGTTTATAGGCCGTTTTGGGCTAATTTTATCTCTTTCATTTCCCTGCTGTAAAAAATGCATTTGCATGGTTTTGCACGTCTGGGCAATGCCGGTTAGCTAGGGATAAATTATTCCTGGCTCCACCAAGTCTCCTTTTCAGTTTTTCCCTTGAAAGTTGTCTAACTCTCAACTTAAGCAATTAAAAAGCATCTTACAGTCCAGCACTTGCTCAGACCTAATAGCAAGAACTAATATACCCCAACACCTGATTGCCCAGCAGGGCAAGGCTCATTATTCACCCCTCACCAACCAAGTGACTAAGCAGCTCACCCTACTATTCAGGCATGACCAAAGGGCAATTTCAGGTATACTCTCCAGTGCAGCTGGTGAACCTGGGTATCTTGAGGCAATGTTACAACTGCCTCATGTATACAGACAACCCTCTCCTCATACCACAAAACATTAACATATGTGAGAGATGCAATTATATAGCTAAATTGGAGGCTAAGCTCTCTCCACCCAAGACTGGAACAGGCAGTCATGAGGAGAAGGTTAACAATTGCACCACACATCCAGCCTCACATAGACCTACAAAACCAGCACTGGAAAAAAATACACATAAATACACAAAATCATACTCGGAGGCTCTAAATAAAAACCTGCAAAAACATCACAGACCTCCAAAGCAGACACCCAAAAAACCTGCACCACCCATCACAAACCAGACAACACATAAAACACAAAATCAGTGTGCCACACAATCACAGCCCTTAAGGCAAAATAACATACCTAACACACTAGTAATAGGCGACGCTATAGTCAGGCACACTGACGACCCACTCACTAGGCTGGACAAGGAGAAGGTTACTGTTAGCAGCCTGTCGGGAGCCAGAATCTGCCACATAATGCAAGCACTCAGGTCACTCCAGAACAAGTACAAATATGACTCTGTCATTGTTCATGTTGGTGTGAATGACCTGAGATGTACCACCCTGGACTACATGAAAAGAGACATGGAAGAGCTCTCTGATCATGTAGCCCAGATCGGTATGACCCTGACCCTGAGTAGCATCCTGCCCTCACCAAGAATGATACCGCAGTTTAAATAAAAAATGATCAATTTCAACAATTGGCTAAGCTTCTGATGTCATTCAAAGCGGATCCAGTGTCTGTCAGCCTGGGATGACATGCTCGACAAGCTTTGTTGCTTCACAAGAGATGCCTTGCACCTGTCATCTCTAGGCTTTCGAATACTGGTCAAGGCTCTTGCTGCCCCCATAGTGCCTTTTTTTTGGCAAGGCTCAAAAGTCAAACCCCCCTCCATAAACAGCACAAATAAAAAAATGAGGGTTATGCTACTCAACATCAGGAGTTTAAAATCTCAAAATGCATGCGCTCAAAGCACTCCTCAGTATGGAGAATGTCGACATCTGTGCAGTAACTGAAACCTGGTTCAAGGCTCCACAGAGCACCCCAGCACTACCAGGCTACAACTCATACCACACATTTCAGCCACAGAACATGGACCGATACATAAAAGGAGGGGGTGTATCCATATTCATCAAGGTTACCTACACCTCCAGGTTAGTGGCACAACATGATACCTCTGAGATCATCCATGTGCAACTAACATCGAGCAAATCTGCAATGCAAATTGTGGCCTTCTACAGATCACCCTCCATGACCAAGGACCACCACTCCGCCTTTCTGGGGACACTGAAAAACATGAAGGTCCTACCGAACACCCTGATATTGGGTGATTTCAATTATCCTACCATTAACTGGGAAAACTACTCAAGTACAAACTCCCAGGTCCAACGCTTCCTGGAATTTATCAGCTCAAATGCCCTGGATCAGCTGGTAAACTCCCCTATCAGAGGTGAAAACATATTGGACCTGGTCATCACCAACATGGGCGACAGGTATTCCACACCAGATGTCAACCCGTCACTGGTTAGATCAGACCATAAACTAATCACTCTGGATGTCCACGCCACACCACCACCCCCAACCAAGGAAACCACAGTGAAAAACTTTTCTATAGCAAACTTCACCTTAATTAAGACAGAGGTGGTAAGTTTTCACAACCTCCATGCTAAAGGATAACAGTGTCCAAGATGCAGGAACCTTTACAAATGCACTCTATGAGCACCTACAAAGATGCATAGATCATGCCATCCCTAGCAAATCCAAGACTCACTCCCCTAAGAGAAGGAAACCAGTATGGTGGACCCCTGCCATAAACAGGGTATACAACAGAAAGAGGAAACTAGTTCAGAAAAAGCAAATCCCAAGAAGGAAAGACATCCCTGATCAGTATCAGTAAGAAACTAAGATCCCTCATAAAATCATCCAAAGCTAACTTCAAAAGAAAAATAGCCAAGGATTCGAAAGATAACACAAAGCCTTCTTTATCTATGTCAAGAATCTAAGTGGCAACTCACAGATATGCTCTGAACTAGTGCAAAATAGCACAAAATATACTGAGCATACTGATATTGCCAACATCCTGGTAGATAGATTCAGTGCAAACTTCACCCCCCTCTCACCCCCATAAGGGCCCACAACAATACTGGAAAAGTGTAGTGTCCCAGAAATCACAGACCCACAGGTGAAAACAGCCCTTTCAAAAGCCAAAAGCACAGCATCAATGGGGCCAGATGGTGTCTAAGACTGCATCTTGTATGAACTACAAACAAACTAACCCCCCCACCTAAACACACTGTTCAACCTCAGCCTCTCCTAAGGCTACGTGCCCATAGAATGGTACCGCAACTGACCCTGGTAACTATCACCCCATAAGCCTGACTAGCCTGGTCTGCAAGGCTATGGAGTGCATCATCATGGAACTCATTAACAAAGACATTGGGAACCTCCAAACACTTGACCCAACCCAGTTCAGCTTTGTTAATGGCAGATCATGCATACTAAACCTGGTTGACTTCTTTGAGACAGTCAATAAGGCCATAGATGAGGGGAAGGTGGTTCACACAGCCTATCTTGACCTCGCCAAGGCTTTTGACACCATTCCCCACTTGGGAATTATAGAAAAACTCACCAGCCTGAACATAAACCACTACATCACGAGATGGGTTGCCACCTGGCTTATAGACAGAACTCACACGGTATGAATAGCAGGTTACGGTTCTGACTTTAAACCAGTCACAAGTGGTGTCCCACAAGGCTCAGTCCTGGGACCCCTACTGTCTGGAAAAGCACAGGCAAACACAGGAGGACTATGGCTAACCAAGTTCGCCGATGACTGCAAACTGGGAGCCATAATTGACTCTCCGGCTGACACGGACATTCTCCAAAAGGGCCTTACTGAGATGGACACCTGGTGTCAAAGTCATGGTCTCAAGCTAAATGCCAAAAAATGCATAGTCATCCCATTTGGGGAAAACAAAATACCCATGAATTACCACATAGGTGGCAACCTCCTTAATACAGAAGAGGTAATAAGAGATCTTATCCCAGGTAGATAGTAATCTCTTCTTTGACAATCATATTGCCAAAGTAGTTAGGGAATCCTTCTATGTAGTTCATCTAATTACTAAAGGGTTTGCATCTAGAAATAAAGAGGTTATAGTGCCCCTCTACTCATCACTCATCAGACCCATCATAGAGTACAATGCCTCATTTGGGATGTACCTCACAAGACACTTCCAACAGCTGGAAAGACCACAAAAGTACCTCACCAAGAGGATTATTGGCCTCAAACATATGTCCTATGCAGCCTGACTGGAAAAACTCCGGCTGTACTCAGTGGCATACCGCTTACTCAGAGGTGATCTCTGCCTGACTTACAAAGCCATGTCCAACTCAGAATTGATGGACATGCTACACCTAAATAAATCCAAGTCACTGTGAGCCACTCACTCTAGTGAGCTAAACCTCACCACAACAATAAATAGAACATGCTGGAGTGATAGATTCCTGTCACAGAGACTCCCCATGCTTTGGAACAAAATTCTTAACTACATTAAGCAGAGACCCTCACAAACACTCTTCAAGAGAAACCTTGACGAGTGGATGGGTAGCAAAAAATACACCCCTGGGATCACTTCATTGGCTCTTCTTGACAGAGGCTCAGTTAATTAATCAATGGGGTGGCGAAAGCTGACACACTCTAGCTAGGCTTATAAATGCCCTCAGGCAGATAGCCTAGTGACTACCTATGAACCTATGACACTCCAGTGCGTGACATTATTGTGTGACTGTAGTAGCCCATAACATATGGGGGCCATGCTCAAGACATCTGGACAAAAACAGGGTGAAATCTTGATGACATCAGGGAGTCTTTGAAAAAATTCCTCCAATCAAGTTAAAGAGTTAATGGAGTAACAGGTCATGTTTTGTTATCACTTTTTTGAGCAATTAGAAGAATGATACGTTAATGCTTGGTATTATTGACTGTAATTATTCAATACTGATGCAGGATGGGGAAAATAAGAGAAAAACTAGGGACATTCTGTAAGCTCAGGGACAGGTAAGTAGTATGGAGGAATGTCAATGTGTGTGTGTGTGTGTGTGTGTGTGTGTGTGTGTGTGTGTGTGTGTGTGTGTGTGTGTGCATGGGTGTGTGTGTGTGTGTGTGTGTGTGTGTGTGTGTGTGTGTGTGTGTGTGTGTGTGTGTGTGTGTGTGTGTGTGTGTACTGTTAAGCAATGATGTACAGGTCTTAAAGTGCATTTCTTGTTTTCCCCTCCCAGGTAATGAGGTGGGTCAGGGTCCTTCTTACAGGCAATCTGATGTCGGTGTCCATACAGACACTGAAAATGATGATAGGTGTGTTGAGGCACAGGCAGGGTTATCAGGGGCTGAAGCTGCACCATTGTTTGACATCCCATTGTTATCCACCCCCATCCTTGCACACAGTCACATTGCCTATACATACCCCATCACCAGTGGCCATAGCTGAGGGACTGTTGGCGGATGGTGGCATGAGACAGGACAGTGGGGTATCTATGGCATGTGTGTCTGGACTCAGCAGCCATAGCCGGATGTCCTGTGGGGTACCACATAGGCAGATGTACAGGGGTGCTCATAGGAGAGCTGCTGGTCATCATGACCCTGGCAGAAGTGCCACATCAAGTACCACCAGATGCATGCTTCAGGCCATCATGGAGGCAGAGGCACGTATGGAATGGTACACCAGACAGGCTCTGAGGCTGCAGAGGGCTACTCGTTCAGCTGTTACTAACAACATTCGTGATCTTGCAGGTGTCCTCCCTTATTTTTCTGAGGTCATGGATAGACGGTTGGGTGAGATGGTGGGAATCCTCGACCGTGGAATGTCCATGCTCAAGCATATGGTGGGAGTGGTGCGATGGCCACATTGATGTAGGCCAGCAACACCATCAGCTGGACATTGATGTGGAAGTTCCAGAACACAGAGCCACTCCTGAAGTGGCAGTACCAGCCCCAGCACTGCAGGGGGGGCACTGTCCACACCACACCACAGAAGGCCACGTGCACATGGCCCTAGCCAGTCCCAAGTGGGACCCAGATCCAGCAAACATATTGTCATCATCAGGGGAGAGTACCATATCATGGCTTGTACCTGGCGGTGCCTGTGGAACCCCTGACAGGCACAGTTCTCATGTCCATGGCCGGAGACGGTGAACTGCACACCCTGCCAGGTATGGTCTGCAGCTGTCCAACAAACCAGTGTATAAGGCAGCCACATAGCAGAACAGTGAGCATGCATACACACACACAATACTAACACAGCAAGGGTAACCCCATACCTACACACACCACATCACAACAGCCAAAATAATGATTAAACCCCCTCACTCATACACATGGTGTCAAACGTATGGCTCAGTCTAGGTCTCTGGCAAGCCAATAACACAGCCTGTGCATATGGTGATACCTGTGCCAGATCCCTCTCATCCATAACATCGATGCAGTCATGGGCTAATATGGTTCTGATGCACAGGGTGACTGTATTATGGTGTACCAATGTAATGCTGTGTAACATATTGTCAGCAGTAAAGTTTAATGCTTACATGTCAGGTAATGTAGCTGTCCAGCCATGATGTATTTAGCTGTTATTAACACTGAGTGATTGTGGTCTCCATAATATATTCCGTTAGTGGTATACATGTGTCAGCGGGATGATGGTCTGTTGTTGCATCCTACAAGGGGTATGGCCACTGTGGTGACACCTTGGCTGTGCCATATCCTGGGTACAGGTGAACACATGTCACAGGTCTGTATAACAGTTACTGCATATGCCACATGGCCGATAGGTCTGGGGGTGGTGTATACAGGTGAGTGCATGGTGGCTGATGTCAGCAGCCCTTCTACAGTGGACAATGGTAAGTGTACTGGGTACTGGTACACACCACATGTTTGTGTATAACACACACAGAGGCTTTGGTGTTGATGCAATACACAGAGAATACTGTACACATGAATGTATGTACCTGTGCAAGGAACCCATTTTAGCCAATGTAATTCCACCAAGACAGAATAAGCACAACAACACATTGGGAAATACGCAGTCTGCTAGTTTCATGTCATTGACAATGGTACTGGCAGGATATATATCCCCTTCCCAGATGTAGTGCAATCCTCAACTCGGTAAACATAGGTGTGCTGGTGTGGGTGGCACAGCTCTACCTTTGGAGGTTGAGAGGTGCTGTAGAACCACAGACAGTGTAATAGACAACTAATTAATCTGTTAACATGAACTGTACAGTATTGCAGCCAGATAAGCAGGGGATGCACTGAACAGTAACTGTAATGATGGTGGCTGTGTCCACAAGAGCCACACCCAGCTATATATATCAACTCCAGTATTGCTGTACACCTATACAGTAGGGAAGAGGGCATTTACATATCTACCACTAGTTGTGATGGAATGTATTTCTACAGGATGATACCTGTGAAATGCTAGCATTTGCCAGGCAGTTCTCAGACAGATGACCTCCTGGGACATGTATATTCTGCAAACAGAAGTAGATTCCTTCACATACACACACACTCTTACTTGGCAACACTGGGACTAGAACCCCTACTTAGGTATGTAGTGCTACTGATGTGTGTGACCTCAATTGCACACACCTCACAGCTTTTAGGATGAGGTGTGTTCCAGGTTACATGTTACATGAAGAACAGCCCCAGGATAATACAGTATGGTAATGGGGAATGTACTGGTTGTTTATCGACAATACATAGTGTGACATACTGCCATATGCACATTGACAAACACATAACAGTCATACACACATCTGAGAGACCTGGGCTTATCAGTGCTAACTACCTTGTCAGTGTGTCCATTCTGTTACAGATAAGTCGCACACTGCACATGCATAACTGGGCTGACTAGTGTTATCAGTTACCTGTATGGTTGATGGTGACAGTGGTCCCCATACAGTGGAACATGGGACATGTACTGAGGGTACCATGGTGTAAAGACAGTATACCCAGCACCCACACCCCACAGTGGATATTGTATGCACTGAAGCCCATGATAACATTCTGACATACCCACAATCACACATTGACCATGACTGCAATACAACCCCTTGTCTATCCCAAGAGTGCTACTATAGGGATATGCATCTAATGCACATGCCACAGAGATAGTAGGGTGATGCATTGTCATGGCTTTTCCATGGTTAGCAACATCACTATCCCTAATACTGTGTGGCAAGGCATATTGTATTAGGAGAATGTGGCCACAGAATGCTGTATCCTACAAATATACACACATGCACACATACACACACTTTCCAGAACTCAGAGGGTATCCCATGCCTATCAACCTATTTGTACAGCAGTGTTGTGCTGGTACTGTAAGCCCTAGGTAACCCTTAGGGTGAAGTGTGTAACAAGCTACATGTAATGTCCAGTACAGCAGCAGCCACATCTAACTATGGCAATGGGGATGAGGTATGTGTGAAGGGCCTCATGATATTATCAACTACAGGTCTTCAAACACACAGACACTGTTATTCTTAGTAATGCACACATACACGTTTGTCAGTACTGTGGTCCATCGGTGCAGGTGTTGATGGGTGTGTACCAGGCTACTGGCCATGGAGAGATTAGAAGTGTAGGCGATGTCGTACAGTGGTATCATGCCACCTGCCATGTGCCAGCAGGTCATCTATCACCAGATACCACAGGGGTGATCCTTAGGGTGAGAGTTACATGCAACATCCAATCATCTGGTTGCCTCTTGCAGAGGGCAAGTGAGGTGCTCCAGTTGACATGTATGCAACAAGTGTTACATAACATGGTCAGTGTCTGTCTTGGAGACCTGTATCTAAGGATGTTCTGTTGATTGTGGTAGTGTAGTTGAGGTATCCATGGCATGTGGTGCGTACATGGTGTGGATTCCTAGCTGTGGCATTCATAACACAGCTGGGCAGACATGTCAGTGTCAGTCAAGCATAGACTGCCTGTAAGTAGCCAAGATGGATACTTGACATCTGCACATCTGTACAGAGGAAAGACAGACATCAGCTAGCCAACTGACTATGCATTAGGATGAATGTTTTGACAGATAGACGTCTGACACTGATAGGTATGCCACTGCTACATGACAGCAGTCCTCAATGACATGTCTTATACACACAGCAGTCTACAGTTAATATCCTCATGTCAGATCAATATCCAGTAGGAAAAAAATAATGAGAGACAGCTCACACACCAAAAACATGACAGTGAGGACTCAGAGTCCATCTTTGCATGCAGGGGTGTTTGGTTCCAGTAGTACAATCTGCAATCTACTCTTACTTGGGAAAGCACTGTTAACAGTAGTGATGTAATGATACACTACATGCCAGTATGACTGGATATAACCTGGGATACTACCCATGTATGCAACACATTCAAATGGAAAAGAGTGTTGTGCAAGCCATAAATATTCAGGTGTCCCAGACAGTAGACTCACACCCCTTGCTACTGTAATGACAGCACCTAGACGCATGGTACGTACATGGAATTAAATACACTTATTAAAGATGTCATTACCCTGCTATTTTATCAGACCGGAATATGAGCACTGGTTACCAGGGCTGAGCCATGCCTAGTAGGTTTCAGCATTGCTGCAATATAAATTCTAAGCACATTTGCGCACTGGTAAGTGAAGCCTACATGGTGTAAGTGCCTGTACGTTTAACCGTACGTTAGCAGCTCTTACTGTTGCGCAAAGCCATGCAAACCCACTTAAAGCTGCTCAAAATTGCCTTAATTACACTGTAAACAACAGCCCTTGTTCTGCCCTGCAACAAAATAAACAGCCCTTGCAGGTCTTGAACCCAGGACCCTATACAGAATAGTCACAGCAGTTACCAACTATGCCATCACAGCTGTGCTAATAACTGTTGTTTTTTCTAATATATCTGTTAGTACACATAATGAATAGTATTGAACAACTACTATGACTTCTACAATTGTGTAGTACTTCTTAGTGTTATTACTGATGAATCACGTATGTTGCTATTTCTAAATATACACATATCATATAAATATGGTGTGATACATCTGGGAAGGTATATACAACAGACATGTTTGTACATAACAAGGATATGGAAATATATATATATATATATATATATATATATATATATATATATATATATATATATATATTAACACAAAAAAATTCGCTGGTATTTGGATAAATAGCAACTAATATCAGTCCATAATGGCAGAAATGACTGATGATATTGCAAAAAGTAATAGTTCCTTGTTGAAAAAGTTATAACAAAATAGTTATTTCAGTACCTTAAGTATACGCTAATATTTTCCAGTTAATAAAGTTCCTGTGCGATGTCTCCAATTCTGGGCACATCAAAGTATCTTCCCTTCTTTTTCTTTAGCACCAGGTGTTACTAGCGAAGTACATCCCAAAATAGTATGCGTGTAAAGAGTACCCAAACAGTATTCACTTCTCCAGGTATAAAAAACACTCTTTACTCCAACAAAAACGAACGTACTAATCAGCCAGTATTATTTATCCAGTATTACGAACCAGCCTACTTTAACATTTACTAGTATTCACTTCCTTCTATTGACAAAATGCATAGAGGCATTGTATAATAAAATAAAACAAATGGCGTTTATTGCGATATCACATTTCGGCAAGCGCTTTCACTGAGATAGCTTCATCGGGCCGTTACAAATGTAAATTGAAATTAAGCAGCCCTTAAATAACTTCAACTTTCAAAAAATTTTTGACATGTCATTTCCTGTGATGTCACAC
>NC_056746.1:1449979981-1449992481 GCF_019279795.1 Protopterus annectens | reverse complement strand
CCATACAGGACATGTGTATAAGGCATGGTATTTCCTTTGTGGGTTACATTTGCTGACTCTACAGTTGTTGCAGGCGTCCAGTGGGAAACATAGCAAAGGACCACTGTAAGCAATTATTTGCCTATTGTAGAGATGGAACAGGGTGCCATGTCCTCTGTAGTCCACTGCAACCACACTGCGGTTACTATCTGTGGGCAATATGCAGGGAACTACCAACATAGTGGTTGTTGCCTAGCCAAGTGTGTTTGTGTATGAGACATGGGTGAAGAGTGTTCTCTGGGTAATACAAGAGTTGCCTATATAGTTCTCTAATCCATAATATCACATGTAGGGATATGGATTGTCTACACCAGCCTCTCTGCTGTTGGACATCTATTGTCCTTTTAAGGTGGACATTGTGACATATAATAGGGCCTCAATATAAGACATTTGCAAAACCAGCCTCACAGTGAGTTATGTTATTACACAATCACAGTTACCTCCACACAGGATACTAATGACAAACACACACACACTTGACAGTGCTGAGATTCAAACTCCTAGCTAGTGATGTATTACTATTACAGTATATTGCATTTATCACATGTGCCACCAACCTTATAGGACTAATATTTCCCCAAATGTGTATATAAAAGGTGAATGACATCAGCAGGCTTGCCAAAGTAGGGCAATGGAAAGTGTATTGACTGTGAATGGCCTCAAAACCATTGATCCCTACACAGACAAACAAACACACACTGAGTTTCATAGTTGCCATGTCTAGGATTAGAACTCCTACTTAACTAGTACTTCACACTACAGCATTACACAGTTATAGCATGCACCACAGAGCTTATAGGGCTATTTTTTCCCAAAGCTGTATTTCAAAGTGAATGACACCAGCAGGCTTGCTAAAATAGAACAATGGAAAGTGTAATGACTGTGAATGGCCTCAAAAGCATTGGATCCTACACACAGTCTCACAATTGCCATGTCTGGGATTAGAACTCCTACCTAACTAATACATCACACTATAGCATTACACAGTTACATCACATGCCACAGAGGTTTTTGGGCTAGCCCTTCTGCAAAGGTATATTTCAAGGTGAATGACATCATCAGGCTTGCCAAAGTAGGGAAATGGGGAGTGCAGTGTATCTGAATGGGCCATAAACCATTCATCCGGAAGCACACACACAACAATCAGTCACCGACAAGTTTACATTTAACAGGAACGTGTATACAACTTCTAGAAGAATAATGACTTGTACAGTCATAACAACCAAAAAAGGAGTATGGCTGGTATAAAGGCAACAAAAAACAACACAAACCAGTCACCAAGTGCAGCGGACTACAGCTGTGTTCTAGATATAAACCAAGAAACTGCCACGACACGTTTCCTGTAAATAATAAACTAGGAACGAAGCTTCCAGTTAAAACCAAATTTTAATGTAGAAAACTGCCACAACACGTTTTCACTATTAATACATTAACGTTGCTAAATATCACCACACATTTTCGTAAGAGTAGCACTCAAACTTCATCAGATGAAAAAATCTTCTGAACATACACTTCCCTTTGTATATCCTATCAATTAATCAATTGAATTAACAAGTCAATTAATATTTAAAGAAACATGCTGTCATACAGTTAAATATGATATAAAATCATCCCTTTCATAGTAAAAAATCTTAAAACCAAATACAGAATATATTACTAATAAATACCAATTCATTTCATGTTTAAATATAAGTTAAACAGATAAATAAAACTATATTATCATAACTGCCCTTAAAATACAAAGCTAAAAATTATATGAAATGTATATTTTTACTTAATGCCTGTTTCACAATTTCGCTGTTCTAAGTTTAAGTAAGGGGACAATAGAAATATGTTCATTCATACCCGGGTATTTGTTAGCTTCAAATACCACTTGCCAGTATGTCTCTCTAAATTCCAACCTAGTTTCCCAGGGGCCTCCCCTCGATTCCCTAGACACCATTTCTACCACAAATAAATGGTATTTGGTTTAGGGGCATGAAAGAGTGTGTTTAAATAGGGCATTTCTAGGATTGCCCTTCTGGACATCATTCATATGTTCATATATCCTACGTTTGAGGGTTCTTTCAGTCTTGCCTATATAAAATCCTTCACACTCTTTACATAAAGCTACATACACTAGCCCCTGAGAATTACAATTTGAATAATAATAAGCCTCTATCCATTTCTTCCTAGCTGTTATAAATACTTTCTGTTGTTGAAGAATATATTTACATTGTGGGCATGCTCCACATTTATATGTTCCCTTAGATTTATTGGAAGATATAGAAGGGGAGTTGTTACTGTCTAATAAATTCTTTATATTAAACTCCTTTCGGAAAACCGTTTTAATGGTCTTCCCTTTTAAATTAGGTAAATCCGTATATTCATTGAATTTTGCCCATTCACTTTCAACTATATTTCTTATAGTATAAGCATTCACACTAAAATTGGTAATAAACATATTATTATATGTAGAACCTACTTCACCTTGCTCTGGACCTGTTGGTATATTAGTTTGTATTAGTCCAGTCCCTAAAAACAGGTTTACATTTCCCTTGTCTATTGTCACATACTTCCCTTTGTATATCCATTATTAATTCTAGAGGGTATTCCCTCTGCAGGAACATTTCCCTGAGCTTGTTACATTCTTCCAAAAAATCTACTTCCCAAGAAGTCATGCAACAAGCCCAAACATATTGTCCCTTAACTATGCTCTTTTTTTGATATAATGAATGTGAGCTACTAAATGTAATATAAGTATTTGAGAAGGTGGGTTTCCTATATATGCTGGATTTAAACCCATTCTCTGTCACATGTAGGGAAACATCTAAATAATTAATGAAGTCAATGGTCACTTGATAGGTAAACCTTAGAAAAGTAGTACTCTTATTTATATAATTAATAAATTCCTGGAGGATTTCATCTGTACCAGTCCAGAAAGTACATATATCAATTAGGAATTGGGTGTATAAATTCCAAAACTCAACATATTTTCTATTGTAAATAAATTTCTTTTCCCATACAGACAGAATTATGTCGGCATAAGTGGGAGCACAATGGGCTCCCATAGCCACCCCAGATTCCTGTTTATAAAATTCCCCTTGAAAATACAAGAAATAATTTTTCAATACCAATTCAGCTAATTCTAAAATAATAAAAATATAATTTTCACTAGCCTTAGAAGTACCCCTCACTCCTCTATCCAAGCCAATCTTACCTCATGGGGTATGACAGAAAATAGATCAACAACATCAATTGTAACAAATTTAAAATTAGCTACCTTCAAATCAGGTGTAATACATCTCAAGAATTCCCATGAGTCTTTTAACAAATGGGTGTCTTTGCCCCAAAGGTTTTTCATTTTCCAGTCTAAAAACTTGGATAAGGGGGAAATCTTGGATCCTTGAGATGCCACTATTTGTCCAAGGGGGGGATTAGATACATATTTATGAACCTTGGAGACCATGAATATCGAGGGCACCCTAGGTGTTGAGTTTTCCAGATATAAATATGTGTCATGATCTATAACTCTCTGGTCAAACAAATCTTTAAGGGCCAGGTCGATTTTCTTGTACGAAATATTAATTTCATTGATTGACACCTAACTATATCTGGAACTATGCTGCAAAATGGAATGCATTTTACAATCATAAATGATTTTATCCATCAATATAATACCCCCTCCTTTATCTGGCTCCATGACCCGGATGTTAGGATTTTTTCTCAGAGTTTGAAGAAGAATCCATTCATTCTCTTCCAAATTGGACCCCCGCACATGACCCTTGAGTTTATTTCTAATTCTTTTCTCAGTACTACTTTCTAGATTTTTCAATTGAGGGTAAATTGGGGATTAAAAGTACTATGTTTTCTAAGTCCATTATTAGATATTACCATCGAGTTGTGTCCAAACATATTTTCCAGATTTAATTTTCTAATGAACATTTTAACATTCAAAATAGTCTGAGCTAAATTACTACTCTGACTAGGTACAAATTTAAAGCCTTTAGTAAAAAGGCTAAAAAATTCTTGTGTCACCTCCAAGTGGCTATAATTATAAATGTGAAATCCAGCTTGAGTAACTATTTTGTACCCATCCCCTTGCTCTTTACTGATATCTAATTCTGGAACTATTGCCAGGCCCTGTTGTATCCCCTTCCCCTCTGTTGGTATTGTCCCCTGAAAAAAATGGTTATTTTTCCCATTTAAATTCTTGTTACAAATTCTTTCAGACCTACGAGGAAGGGGCTCAGGGTTGTTGTCATTAAAATCTGAACCACCTGCTTGTTCCCTTCTATCCTCATAAACTCCCCTATTGGAGGACAGGGCATTCGGATGTGTATCCCTTCCTTGATTAAATTTATTGTAATGGGTACATGTGGGTGCTGTATATTGTATTCCATCATTATAAACTCTAATATCACATTCAAGCTTTTTGTATTTTCTTTTAATTATATTATCACATTTCTTATCAATTTGAACCCTAATGTCATAGTATCTGTTCTTTTCAATTTCAGTACTAAACATTAAATCCGATGTGACACGCTCATTGTACAAATCAATGGATTCTTTAAGTTTGCTTATTTCCCTTTCATTATTTCTAATTATAGCTTGAACAATTTCTAAGCCACAAACATTAAAAATATTCAGCAACTCTTTGTGGAATTCACTGCCTTCCACAACATTATTGGGATATTTAAAAATCCTTAATCCCTTAGGTACAATGTGTTTGCTTAAGCACTGGTGCAAATACACATTATCTAAATGTAAAGTCTTGTACCTTAACAGGGCATTCTGTAATTTGTCCAGCGTTTCCCTATAAGTGTTGTTAGTTTCAGACCTCATGTGAGTACCCTCGGGAAGCTGAAAGGGTACTTGTTGGTTGAGCCAGTCATAAAAATCCCCATGGTGTGTTCCTTTCTTATATTAAAGATGTAGATGGTATTCCACCTAAACCGCCATCACATACACACAAAATATTTGGTGTAACCTGAAAATTTGTGTTACCACTTCCAGAATTATTGGTTGATATACCTCGAACCGTACCATGATTGTCCTGTCCCCGGGGTAACAGTCTGCTGGTAGGTAAGTTGTCAATGCCATTTCCAGAAGGATTGGAAGACTTAGCAAACAAAATTGACAATCCTTAACTTACTGGTGTTAGTAAGTCTATAAGTTGGGTAAGTTGTCCCACAATCTTGCGGAATTCTCCCACCTCGGACCCCTTATGGCCCTCGTTCCATCCGGTGGGTGTGGTACTGCCTGCACAGTCCTCCATGAATCAGACTAACAACCGAAAAGGAGTACGGCTTGTATAAAGGCAACAAAAAACAACACAAACCAGTCACCAAGTGCAGCGGACCACAGCTGTGTTCTAGATATAAATCAAGAAACTGCCAAGACACGTTTCCTGTAAATAATAAACTAGGAACGAAGCTTCCAGTTAAAACCATATTTTAATGTAGAAAACTGCCACAACACATTTTCACTATTAATACATTAATGTTACTAAATATCACCACACATTTTCGTAAGAATAGCACTCAGACTTCATCAGATGAAAAATCTTCTGAACATACACTTCCCTTTTTATATCCTATCAATTAATCAATTGAATTAACAAGTCAATTAATATTTAAAGAAACATGCTGTCAAACAGTTAAATATGATATAAAATCATCCCTTTCATAGTGAAAAAATCTTAAAACCAAATACAGAATATATTACTAATAAATACCAGTTAATGTCATGTTTAAATATAAGCTAAACAGATAAATAAAACTATATTATCATAACTGCCCTTAAAATACAAAACTGAAAATTATATGAAATGTATATTGTACTTGTACAGTCATGTTACACAGTTATCACAAGCACCACAGACACTATAGTGCTGAGGGATACCAGAAGCAAATGTCTGCAATGATTGACATTTGCACATCTTGCTGTATTGGCCAATTCGATGTGTGCTGACTGGGACAGGCCTCATGATGGGAAGCTCTTTGTCACTGTCTGTCACTCTCTTCCGCACATCTATGTATGTGTAAGTTTGGCCTATTATAGTGTGTTGTCCTTGGATATATGTGTGCATTCCTATCTGATGTGCATGCAAAGCATGACTGGTGTGCAATGTGGAGTGTCTGCACAAATATCTGAGACTGACAGGTATGTATAGTCCACTGTTGTTGCCAGACACGGGCTTCATTTTAAGTGTGGCAGCATGCCCAGTATGACCTTCTGTATTGAATGTGTGAATCCATTCCAGGTAGGTTGTACTCCAGTGCAGGCATTTGTGGTCTACACCTACAGCTAGCAACCTGTTTCTGCAGGATATCTGTAGATCAGTTGACTATATGGGGTCACAATAGGCAAAGGATAGTGGGATACTGTAACTAATTGTGTCTGTGCTGCTTCTGCTACATGGTTTTGTTGTTAGCAGAGATATTCAGACATATGTACTGTTTTATACTGTGATGTTTTATGTCATCAACTACTGACAGGTATACACATTTGCTTGCAGTAATTACCTGGGAACACAAGATGAATGAAGCTGTGTCCAGAAGTGTGGTCTGCAGCCTACATATTCTTGCACAATCATGCCATTATGGCGGGGGAGCTGCAGACACTTGCTGATGGGTCTGCGTAAATAGTTCAGCACTTTGGTACTGTGGTGGCTGAGGTTCCCATGCTTGCACATACATCGACATGACAGTATGGTCATATCCTGCTGTGGCCATATCTAACAGCTGTACAGATTCACACAGGTTACCCAGAGGCAGGGCTCATATTTTTGGTCATTACCCCTTTACATTGTGGTTTATGAGCAGGTTTGTAGCTACCCATTCCTATGTTTGCAGGCAGGGATAGTATGTGCACACATCTGAGTTTCAGACTTCACACACTCTATGGCATCCATGCTTCTATCCCCCCGTTATTCTATACTCTTCCAAACATTATTCAAATGTTATCTGATAAGTATCCCTATAGTTATCACTTCATCCGAGCAGTATTTAGGGGTTGGTCCACAGTTCATGCCATAGGACATGGTGGACATTCTACTGGGATTTGTCAACATGGCCTTGCATTTGTGCTCTGCGGACTGTGTTATGTTGTTATTTGGGAGTCCATGAGATAACATACATTGTCACCCTTGCTATTCTGCCTTGCCATAACCCATTAAGCTGTTTACTTAACAACTTAGGCCATGGCTATAATTTGGCTTCTAGAAAACAGCAAAGTCTAATGACTTCTCATCTTCTCTTTGTCGATGATTTATAATTGTATAGCTCATCAGATGAGGAACTAAAAGCACAGCTGCAGATTGTCAAAACTTTTTCAGATGATATTGGAATGTCATTTGGTCTTGATAAATGTGCAAAAGCAACCTTTAAAAAAGGAAAATTGCAACACCAGGAAAACATCAGTTTGAGACAAGAATGTGATATAAAATAACTTGAGCAAGAAGGGGTGTATAAATACTTGGGAACTGATGAAGGACCAGCAATAAAACATGAACAAATGTGAATAAAGCTTAGTAAGGAGTACTTTAGAAAACTTAAATTAATCCTGATAAAAGCATTGACACCTAGGAACAAGATCCGAGCTATAAATCAAATTGCTCTTCTTGTCCTAACTTATAGTTTTGGAGTGATTGACTGGCCCCAAAAAGTGTTGGATAGATTGGGTATTAAAACAAGAAGGATGCTTCATGCTCACCAAATGATTTATAAAAATCAGTGTATGCCAAGATTATATATTCCCCGTTCTGAAGGAGGGATAGGCCTCCTTGAAATTGATTACATGTATAAATCTGCAATTGTGGAACTCCACACATATCTACTGACCTCACAAGATCCAAATGTGGTGAAAGTTTTGAAACGTGAGGAGAATAAATCTAAGATGATATCTCTGCTTAATTTAGCAGAAGCATATAGACAGCAAGCAGGAATGGAAATTAAACCAGAAGTGGATAAAAAACAGGCAGCAACTGAATGTGATAAAACAAAAGAAAGAATATAAGGTGAATGACCAGGTGAGAAGGCAAGAAATGTGGAAAAAACATAAATATAGTTGCAAGTATAGAAAACATCTGGGAGAGCCTCATATTGATCAAGAACAAACACAGGAATGGTTAAGGAGAGGTGAATTTACATCAAGAAATAAAAGGTTAATATTGGCAGCCCAAGATAGTGGGCTACGTACATGCTGGTTTACTATGTCCATTGAACATGTAGGAGAAACAGACATATGTAGGTTTTGTGGAATCAAATTGGAAACAGTCACACACCTTATTGGTGGTTGCAACTCTCCAATGGCAGAGGGACTCTATACTGAAATACATAATAATTTGACAAGATTGTTACACTGGAGATTGTGCAAACACTATGGCATTGAAGTGGCTGAAAAACACTGGAAACATGAGCCACAGATAATCATAGAAAATTATGAAGTTTACATCACATGGGATTACTCAATACCAACAGTCCCAAAGATAGATGCTAGAAAACCGGATATAGTGGTCCAAGAAAAGAAGACAAAAGTAGCATTGATCATTGAAATCACCACGCCTAGTGACTACAATGTATTGTGTACAGAGAGACACAAAGTCATAAAATGCCTCGATCTGCAGGCAGAAACAAGAGCCATGTGAAAAAAAGATACCCAGACAGTTCCAATAGCAGTAGGAGCAACTGGTCTTATAAAAAAGAATTTACAATCGTATTCAGATATGCTACCAATTCATGCAACACCATACGAATTGCAGAAGGAGTCATTACTGGGCACATTGCGGGTGCTGCGAAGAGCACTTTTGGCTAACATCAAAGAGTGAAACAATACTAATTTCATGAACTTTAATCGTACTTTGACTTAGGAATGGGGTCCATTGCCGTCATGGTATTAGAAACCCAAAAGACCTGGAGAGACTAAAAAGGCAGTACAGGTGAGACACAGGCCTTTGACAGAGGACTATAAGGCATTTGGTAGGGATGCAGGCCATCTGTAGCAGGCCTGTGCATTGTGTCACTCCTACAGTCCCGGGCTGCAAACCACTATGTTCCCCTGGGGTGACAGGGTAGGTGTGCAAGGTGTTAATGTCAATAGTTTCTGTTTTGTGTGGATGCTGGTACGGTGCTGCTTAAAACTAGGGACACACCTGCATGGGACACCACTTCAGCATGCTGCATTCTTTGGCTATTCCCATACAGAGGTGGGGGTCATATTGTACTCATTCCCAACAACAGGGATAAGACCTTTGAGGTACCTGTGGCTGATGGTGGGGTGAGCTGGGTGCATGTGTGCTATGGAAGCTACTTGCAGCTGACTCAAAGATATATGTGGGGCATTCCACTTATGCTGGCTTGTGCAGGGACATCAGCAGTTTCTCAGTACTTCATAGTACCTGTGCCTTTTGTGGTCTGTCAGTGTTTGGCCAGATGACATCAATATTCCATACTACACAGCCAACTAATGTGCTGCTATCCAGTATGTACAATTCCAAAGATGTGTCCATTTTACAGTAACATTTTATACACTCTCTGTCTAGGGTACTTCCACCTGTGTACTGTTTGTATGTCTGGGCCCACATTCATGACATGTCCATCTTTCAGATGGTGACAGATATTACATCTGAACAATTAGTACAGATTACTGCTGGATTGTGTCTTGCTGGGATGCATTGTGTTTGGCACTACAGTTGTGAGAACTTTGCCCTGCCATCAACAGTACTGGCCACTGGCCACTGGGACACAACCCTCCATGCCTACATGCTGACCACTTTCACACAATATGCAACACACAACAACCTAACACACAGAGCCCTGCATATTGTACACATGCTACAATCTGTCCTGCTACTTTGGCAAGCTCAGGTAATCTGTGCTCCACTGTTATTATACCTACACATACATGTTACTACATTTCTACATAGGATTGTGTGTGTGTGTGTGGGGGGGGGGGGCACACCTGACAACTGCAAACATTTGCTATGACTGTACTGGTATTTCAGGTACTCCATTTCATTCTGTATTCTGACCTATCATGCAGACTAGAGGCATATCAGTGTACTACAGTTCTTAGGTTTGATTGACCTACATTTCCGTTTCAGACTTCTTATCCTTCAGAACTAACATCTCACTATCACATGCAGATAGTACACTCCCTATACATGGTTAAGCACAGGTAGTGTCATGTTTGGCATCCCTTTTACTGTATGTGTGAGTCAGAGAGAGGTGTCATTCCCTGGGTTCCTACCATGTCAGTGTATGTGCTATGATTTGCCTCTTTGCCAAGGCCTGGGCATACTGGGCACTCCTCCTTCTGCCTACTGGGGCAGGCTCATGTTGTTCCTCCTCCATGTCACTCTGTGCCTGTGCAGGCCTTGGCATTGGTGGAGGGCTGTGTGGCCCTGCCCCATGTTGCTCCTGCTGCAGCTGTTACTGCAGGATCATATTGTGTAGCATGGTACATGCAATGACAATTTGGGTACCTGTAGCTGGTGAGTACTGCAAGGCTACACCAGACATTTCCAGGCACCAGAACTGTGACTTGTGCTTCCCAAACACACACTCTATTATGATTCTGGTCTGTGCATGTGCCTCATTATGGAGTTCTTGTTTGGGTGTGTGTGCATTTCTGATGGGTCATCAGCCACGGCTCCAGTGAGTAAGCAGCA
The DNA here is from genome assembly GCF_019279795.1 of Protopterus annectens. Lineage (NCBI taxonomy): Eukaryota > Metazoa > Chordata > Ceratodontiformes > Protopteridae > Protopterus > Protopterus annectens. The sequence continues at coordinate 1,449,981,791 of NC_056746.1, read as the reverse complement.
TCCCCCGCAAGGTGGCCATATGGGATGTCACCATTGGCAAATCTCTGGTACAGCTGCATCATATGCCAGATGTGGGAGGCGTGATAGCTTCCAGCGCTGCCAGCACACACATTCATTATAATGTCCTGGGCATCGCAAACAACCTGGCAGTTGATGGAGGGGAAGCCCTTGAGGTTTATGTAGACTCTACCCTGCTCACCGGGTAGTGCTTTGATGTGTATGTGCGTGCAGTCTATAGCACCAACTACCTCAGTGTATTCTGCTATTTGGTGGAAGAGACACATATTGCTGGCCCACACCTCACAGGTGAGGAAATATATGTGCTTACCGGCATGTGCTGACATGGCATCCAGGAACTGGTGGAGTACCCTGGCTGCTGATGCCTGTGAGATCCCCATGATATCCCCAGATGGCCTTTGGAAGGTACCTGTGGCTAGTATTCTTAAGCCTATACATTCCTTGGTATCCACTGGGATGGGTTCCCTTCTGTTGGTTCTGTGTGGGAGGCATGGCCGGCACAGCTCAACAATTTGTTGCTGGAGGTCCCTGTCTACCCTACAGTGGTCCACTATCTCCAGCTCATGTAGCCCCTGGTAGGTTACCCTGGGTCTCTACACTCTTCTCCTTCTCCTCACTGTGGGTTGGTTACCAGCATTCTCATTCTCACCCCCCTCAGCCTCTTCCATATGTTGATTTATGAGAGCAAAAGCAGCCCCTATCATTTTGTTGCTTTTGCTAAGTAAAATTCCCCTATTTGTGTACACCACTGGTGTAGAGTTTGTGGGAAAAAACAGAGGGAAAGGTGTTTGCATAGTTTATAGTAGTGTGCTGGGCTGAGCTCGGCTGCTGCCTGTGTAATTAGCTGATTCTGATATATTTCACCTGCCAGCTATGCTAGTTCTCCTTGATTACCTTCCTACTGCTGTTTTCCCTTCCCACTGTCTTTCTGTTTAAGCCCCAAGGCACGCCACACAAACCCAGTGCTCAGATGTGAACAGAGCTGCTATTTCCTGGTTTAATTTTTTTGTTGTTTTTGTTTAAAACCGGTGCGCACACCTGTTTAAGCAATGTAAAGACTGCTAAGCAGCTTCAGACACACCGCCTTCCTTAACTCTGCCAAGTTAAGGGCAAACCCAAGCCACAGAGCTCCAATAAGCTTACAGTATGCCTGACACACCCCTCTATAATGTCAGCTAACTCTTAGGCTTGCACCATGGTTTTCCTGCACCTGCACGGTTGGGTGCAGGCTAGCCATGAGGGGAAATCTGTGATTCGGTATCATTTCCCTCATTTACATGGAATTAACTGCTAATGCCTAGTAACAAGTCTGACACTGAGCCTTCCACCTTAGCAACTACTGTTCACTGGCCTTGTTGTCTTCTTCCTGCCATTGACTATAATGGCAAAATTGTGATTTTGCATAAAAAGCTTTTTTCAAGGTTTAGTTTTATTTTCGGCCCAATCCCATTTGCACGCCGCTGCCCTATGCTTAAATGGCCAAAATCGGCCAAAAGAATAAGTTATTTTTTGTTATTTTGAAACTATTTTCCATGCCAATGGCCATATATTTGGCAATTGGCATGCCTTCTACATTATATACACCCTTTATTTGGAGTTGTCATGGCTCCATTTTGTAGTTTGCAGAAATGTACTCAGTTACTAACCAAGTACATTTCTGTAGGTTACACTAATCCTGCATGGATGGCTGCCAGCTTCCTGGATTGCTAATTCACCTCATTTGCATGGTTTTCACCTGCAAATGGGATAATTAGCATACAGGAGCTGTGTCCATGCAGGAGTAGTGCAGGAG
>NC_056746.1:1449964981-1449972481 GCF_019279795.1 Protopterus annectens | reverse complement strand
GCAAGCTGTATTCCTTGTAGCAGGGGGTTTGATTCTCTCAGTCTTCATTTGCCTGCTGTGTGACCTTGAGCAAGTCACTTAACCAGACATTCCTCCCAGGTCACCCCTGAAAAGGGACTGTATGCCCAATAGGCCTACATGGCTAGAAAATGGGTATTGTTGTTTGGATCTTGAAGATATTGCCTTGGAAATTAAATGGACTAGCTAGAAAGATTTCCTGACTGTGGTTGAAACATAATGATCAAATGAGAGTGACAGAGGTTCATACCCTGGTCTCTTATAATAGTATCATAGCACCATTTATAATTTAGGGTGTGGGAGCCACTTTCTTGATAAATGTTACTATACTACTCATTTTTGCAATTAGTTGAGATAGGCTTTAGAACACAAGGTACCCACATAGTCCAGCCCTTGCTGAACCAGTGGATATGACGGCAGTACCCCACTTGCAGTCCTTATTGAACTTGATCAAACATACTTCTGGGATATTGGCTAGTATGTCTGCAAAATAAATACCCAACACTGATCCTTGTAGTACCCCACTAATTAACATTTTATGTAGTACCATCAACTTTCACATCTTTGGATTTGTTGGCTAGCAAACTACAATCTGGTTGATAAGGTATAGGAGTTTGCATTAATTTTGTGTCATTTTTCAGTTATGCCAGCATTGGGGATGGGGGTAATAGGAGCAAAAACTCTGGCCAAGTCAAGATAAGCAGCATGCATAGCCTGTTTAATCTTTCTGAAGAAGTTTAAAAGGTTCATGAGACTGAATCTGCACTTCACAACATTAAATTAATTGATTACTAGATCAGTCAAGTTGCCTATGTTTGTAAAAATGTAATATAGATAATCTACTTTCATCTGGTGAATTTTCTATTTCAAGTGCTATAGGGAATGATAAAATCATGACACTGCAGACTAATCATTTATCAAGTTTCTAAAATTTGACTTTTTGACATATGCAGATAGATCTTCAATTAAACTATTATCTAGTCTATACTATTTTGTTGCATATTCCATAATATAACATTATCTGCATCTGGTCATTAGTCCAAGGGTTCTTTCAGAATATGCATTAAATAAATTGAAATTAAAAGATCAGTTGATTAAATGATCTTTATCATGCTAGAATGTTATATTTTTTCTTTACTTTAAAGACATTTTTGGGATAATTTGAAATTTGTGGGTTAAAAATATGAACAAAAATATGCTCTTTTACAAAAACTGGAGTGCTTTTAAAGCATTTTAGTAGCAATATTATAGCAGTTGAAATGAAGAAACATGAATCTCCAGAAAGAAGCTTGACTCATCTAACCAAACAATTCAGTGTATATCAAAACTATTGTAACACAATTGTGAAATGCACATGGAAAGAGAACAGAAATGTTACAGATGTGTCCATCATGAACGTACATTAAATTCATTAATGAATATTAATCAAAAGTATTTTCCCATGCTACTTTGGGTAATAATATCAAAGCAGACAAACACTTTTGTAGATTCTTAACACTGATGGACTACCTACCTTTTAAAATCAGAGTGGTATTCAATGGTTTGGATTGAAGAAGGCATTGTATCTATACCTGTTATATAATGAATTTTAGGTAAAATTCAATTCCAAACTTTTCCCACTCATTTTAAAATTCAGTATTTATCCATTCATACCAGTCAATCTATTGACTTTTTTCTGCCTTAGTCTCACTTTCTCTCTCTTTTGCAAAAGTCGTAATTCCAAAACCTGTGAAGGTCTAAAAATTAAATAAAGTCGCAATCCAATTTCATCTGTAAATCCTGATTACAAAATATATACTAATTAATGACTGGTCATATTAACAAAATGTTATGTATACTAATTATTTGATTTCTCCCAGGTTAAAAAAATATATAAATCCTATAACTCAAGCTATAATTTACATATAAATAGTAGTACTATGCCTTAGTACATAATTGTATATAAACAAAACATAAAAAAATGTATATTTTATGTTCAGAATGCTAAATTATACAATGTCTACACAATATATATAATATTTTTACAGTATTACTTCCTCATATTTTTTGCAAGTTAATCACCAACCTCGTCTGCAAGGCCATGGAACGTATCATCATGGAACTCATAAACAAAGACATTGGAGATCTCCAAACTCTGGACCCCACACAGTTTGGGTTTGTAAAAGGCAGATCATGTCTCCTAAACCTGATAGACTTCTTTGAAGTAGTCACCAAAGCCATAGATGAGGGTAAGGTGGTTAACACAGCCTATCTAGATCTCGCCAAGGTGTTCGACACCATCCCCCACTCTGGGATTATAGATAAACTCACTAAACTAGGTATAAATCCCTATGTCACAAGATGGGTTGCCAACTGGCTTACTGAAAGAACCCACACAGTGAAAGTAGCAGACTCCAAATCAGACTTCAGACCAGTGACAAGTGGAGTACCACAGGGTTCAGTCCTAGGTCCTCTCCTGTTTGGTATCTACTTCTCTGAAGTACAGGCCACACAGAAGGTTCTTTGGCTAACTAAATTCGCAGATGACTGCAAACTAGGAGCCATAATTGAAACTCCTAATGATGTGGACATCCTACAAAAGGGCCTCACTGAGACAGATGCCTGGTGTCAAAGACATGGTCTCAAGCTCAATGCCAAAAAGTGCATTGTCATCCCCTTTGGTAAAAACTCTGTACCCATGAACTACCACATAGGCGTTAGTCTACTTAACACTGAAAGTGTGATAAGAGACCTTGGGACACAGGTGGACAGTAGTCTCTCCTTTGATAATCACATCGCTACAGTGGTCTGGAAATCCTTCTATGTGGCACACCTCATCACAAAAGGTTTCTCATCCAGAAAAAAAGAGGTCATTGTTCCCCTCTACTCATCACTCATTAGACTTATTATAGAGTACAATGCCCCTTTTGGTATGTTCCTCACAAGACATCTACAACAACTGGAAAGGCTGCAAAAATACCTCACAAAGAGGATTACTGGCCTCAAACAGATGCCTTACGCAGACCATCTCAAAAAACTCCAGCTTTACTCCGTCGCATATCGCCTACTCAGAGGCGATCTCTGCCTAACATACAAAGCTATGTCAAGCTCAGAGCTGTTGGACATGCTCCACTTAAAGAAATCCCAATCCCTCTGGGCTACACGCTCTAGGGACCTAAACCTTGTCACCACAATAAACAGAACATGCCAGAGGGATAGATTCCTGTCCCAGAGACTTCCCATACTCTGGAACAGGCTACCTATCTATGTCAAACAGAGCTCCTCATTAGCACTCTTCAAGAAAAATCTTGATGATTGGATGGGTAATAGGAAATTCACCCCGGGGATCACTTCTGTGGTTCTGCTTGACAGGGGCACAGAAAAATAATTTTCTTGGGTGGCGAAAGCTAGGGTACCTATTTGGCTAGGCATGTATAGGCCCCAGGGCCAATAGCCTAGTACCTACCTATGAACCTATGAACCTATGTACATTTTTTCAAAGTGTGATGGCCCACCACCAGACCAGTAATCAAGGAGCCTCAATCCTAACCACTGAGTTCCCTGAGCCTTGTCCTGAGATTTAGGTCATATGCCACAACAGACTCCTTGTGGGATTTACACACACCCTCCCACTCATTGCAAATCAAATCTAGAGTTCCCCTCACCCTATGCCCATACAGCAACTCAAAGGGTGAAATATCTATGGATTCCTGGGGCATCTCTCTGTAAGTAAACAACAGAAGGGACAAATATTTGTCCCACTCCCACTTAAACTGGTCTGCAAATGACCATAGCATGGTCTTTAATGTAGAGTTTAACCTCTCCACCAGACCATTAGTCTGGGGGGGGGGGTAGGGTGTGGTCTTTAGGTGCTTCACCCCACAGCCCTCCCACAGACAAGCCAGCAGGTCTAACATGAAATTGGCCTTCTGTCAGTCAGTATTTCTTTTGGGAAATCTACCCTGCTGAAAGTATCTAATAAAGCATTTTCCACCTTTTCTGCCTCATTGGAGGACAGTGCCACTTCCTCAGTATATGTGGTAGCATAATCTACTACCACTAGGATATACTTCTTCCCTGTGGAACTTGGGGTATACAGAGACCCCATAGTATCCATAGATACTCTCTAAAACAGCTCCTCAGTCACAGGCAAAGGCATCAAAGGAGCTTTGACCTTGTCTCCTGCCTTGCCCTGAATGGATTAGACTGCCCAAGCAGCTAGTGATCCTATTTAACCATTGCAGGATTCACAATGATTATGTCAGAGGCTGCGTCACTCTTAGCAGTGGCTTGTTTTCCATCAACTAAGATTAGGATATAACCTTTTGTTGTAGTTTGGTACCCTTGTTGTCTCCAGACAACTTACCACTGGCATTATGTCATTCCCACTTACTGGCTCCCCCACTTTTTGTTACCCACCTTGCCTCCATGGACATCTATATGCTACATGGCCCCACTGGTTACATTTTAAACATTTAATCCTTGATCCTGGCTGTGTGCCTGAACTAGTGGATTCCCCTGTTACTGGTGGACTCTGTTGGGGTGGTTTAGGCTGCCCACAATGGGTTCACTTAGACCTATGTGCAGCACTGGGTATCCCTTTCCTGTGCAGTGATGCCCTGCTTGCTAGGTATAGGTCTCCCTTTTTCCCCAACTCATTTGTGGTGTTACATTTTCTATCTGCCAACCAGATTCTCATGTCCTCAGACAAAGTGCTAAGGGCTTGTTCCCTCACCAAAAGATCTGCCAGCCCTTCAAAAGTGGTGACCTGACACCCACTCACCCATCTCTGAAAATAAGTGCTGAATTCTGCAGTATATTCACACTCAGTTTTATCTGCGTTGCGTCTGTGTTCATGAAACTTTTTCCAATAAGCTTTGGATGTTAACTTAAAACACTCTAATGCACAATTTTTAACAGTATTATGATTTATGTAATCAATATCAGATAATTTAGATATAGCAGTTACAGTTTTACCATGGAGTAAGAGGGTCAGGAGCCATACTCAAAGCCCTTGGTCAGCATTATACTGTTTACATACCCTTTCAAACATATGCATAAAACTATCAAAATGACCACCCTCTTTAAATTCTGGAAGAGATTAACTGACCTTTATTGCTTTTGTGGTTTAGTTATTCCCTTCCCCATTACCTCCATGACCCTGGCGAAGAGTCAGCATTTCCTTTTCATGTTGCCTCTGCCTCTCATTTTATTTAGCTAACAGATGACTCAGTCTCTGCTGATTCTGCTTTGACCTCCAGGCACTGCAGTCTCTCTGCTGATTCTAGTTGTAAACATTTGGACTCCAGTTCAAGTCTCTTTAACTCCATTTAAGTCCTCTGAAGCAAAGTTGAACTGTCCATTTTGAGAGCTGTACATCCCCAAGGTCAGTCTGGTTGTCTTCCTGGTTGCAGGTCTGTGATGCAGCTGTGACTAAGGCTTCAATATTTCTGCTTTAGTCAGGTTGGCATGCACCAGTCCTTTGGTTTGGCACATCTCAGCCAACTGGCTCCTTGCCAGCCTGCCATAGTCCTCCACTGACATCCTTGCCTGCTCTGTCTGACTAAATATGCTAAGAAAAATATATAAAACTATTGTGATATGAAGCTCTGAATGCCTACTTTGTGGCTGCTTGAGAGTACAAACACCTTCTTCAGTGACCACTGTTTACAGGCTACAGGAGTTCAATATCCACACCATTGAATCAAATATGTTATGTGGTGATCCCACCACTGCCAACCAATAAATGTGACACCCCACCACTGGACCAAAATTCAAGGATCCTCAATCCTCACCATTGGCAGCAGTGGGGGACAAACACTGAGAGGATGACAGGTACACACACAACATTTCCAGATGCAGTTCTCTTCATCAAGTGCAATTTCCCTTAAGAACTTGTACAGACCACAGTCAGTCCAGGGCTGGTTTCTCCCTTTTTCTCCACATCCTCAGTAAGACTTTCCACTGGCACAATTATAGAGTTGAGCTCTCAACTGAGTGGCCAAGCCAAGACATCCAGCACCCTCTCTGTCCAACCAGTGCTTTGTGTCCCTGCCCAAGAAGCTGAAACACACACACTTTGAGGTTTGATTTACACATATATACACCTGGGAAATACTGGCACAGGTTTATTAGCTATGCCCCCTTCTGCCCAGACTATAAAGTAGTTATTACTGCCACCATTCACTACTTATCAGCTACTTTCAGGCCCTTAACAAAGGGTTTCCAGTCTTACTCTGTAATATTGATATTAATACAAATGGTAGTTTGAGCAGTTCTAATACATTTGTAACACAAGCATGTTGCATAAATCACCAGATTCACCAGTGACATATAATTATGTCATTATTTTTACAAACTTCCAGCTAGCTGGGCTGGCAGTATCTCCTTTCATTACATAAAGTACAGGGGATACATGGGGATGTTCAATATGAAAAATACTTGCAGTATGTGTACATAGTTAGGTTTCAACTTCATGGTTTATATAGACAATCATCTGCTAATTTCAATAGTAATGGATGCCATGATTATTTTTTCCACTGGGTTGAAGAATGCATTATAATGCACAGTATAATTAAAAATAAAACAAACATGTAATGAGGATAGGAGGCTGATGCAATTAGATCTATGAATTTCCTTGGATAACAGTACTCAGCTGATATAAAACAGTCCATTCATGGTCAGCCAAATCTGTAATTTAGTAAGATATCACAGCTGGTGAAAATGATAGTACCTATAATTATCACTTATAAGGAAGGCTTGACTATATGAAATTAAAACCTATGTCATTTTTTTCTGATTAGAAGTTCTACCTAACATAGAAACCTCAAAGTTATAAAGAAGTTCTGTACTACAAACCAACCTTTTATGATTGCAGAAATTTCAGGTTGCTGGTTATCTGGAAGAAATTTATATCAAAAGGGAACAGTGATAAAAGTTCCTAGCCTGTTTAAAAACTGACCAAAATATCTGGGTCCTATAATTCTGGGCTCAGAAATTAAGACATTTGTTCATCTGTTATTTAACTTTAACAACTGAAATGCTGTTTCTTCTGTTTGCCATAGATTTAATTTGTACTAACTGGTAAAACAAATCTTCACCCTCTTAAAAATTATTGAAGTAACATACCTGTAATAGTTCTCTTTTTCAGACTTTATTTATAAATTTGAAGATGCTTATGTTAGAATTAATGAGTATCCTATTTCCTTGTATCAATTACATTTAACAGTGGCAGGATGGTATAACATAGATCCCAGGATTCAGTAAGCTTCTGTGCAGGAATAGCTTATTCCTGCATGGAAATGACCATTTAAGAGCAGCATAGTAGCGCACCATGCATAGTTATGAAGGCAGACTGCCTCTGCTCCTAAATGGACATGGAGCATGGACAAGTGCAGGGGGTGTGACTGAGAGCAGAGCTCTCACAATATACATGCCCCTGCACTCAAGAATTACTGTTCAGCAATTACAATGAGCGAGAAAGCTCATAGGGAGTTGTCACCT
>NC_056746.1:1449957481-1449959981 GCF_019279795.1 Protopterus annectens | reverse complement strand
ATTTTTAAGTACAAAGTAGTGTGGAAGAAACAAAAAATACAAATGTCTAGTACTAATCACCAAGCAGCAAATACAAAAACACATGTACAAACTACACACCTCCTGGCAAATAAAAATTCACCTCATATACCATTAATTGGTTTAAAAAAAGTAATATTTTTCGCATTAGAAAAATTTAAAAGAAATCCATTTTAATTTTTTATTTGTTATGATTTCATTGCATATCAATTTATTTATTATATTTATATCTCCTTATACTTCTATTAGTATATTTTAATCGCATAAAATTCTGTCTCCTTTTGTAATTCAAAGCATTATGAATTTCTCAATAGCTGCCATTATGCATTTCCTGTGGGCCCAGTTAGCGATTGGTCCCTGCCCACGCGCCTATTGTAGGCTTATCTTTCTAGTCACTGCCAAAACTTGGTATTCCTCCATATTTCTACCAGTTTGTATTTGTTAGCATTCATTGTATTAAATTTTAAAACTAGATTTAAGTTCTAGCCATAATTTTTTATATCTGCGCTTTCATTTTTTTTTTTCAATAATTTTAAACAAGTGTTCCTATTTAAAGTCGCACAATCTAAGTACAATTTTTTATTATTAATATTTTCATTTAGATCGAATAAATTTCCGAGTATTTTGCAAGATATAAAAGTACAATTTAGTATTATCTAATATTATATCTATTGTCCCTTATTTTTAACATGAAATGTTATATTTAACATTTCTAGTTGACGTTAAAACTATCATGTTTTTTGTAAAACAAATTTTAATTTATTAGTAATGATTTTAGATCTAGGATCGATTTTGAAAACTATATAAAATTTTGTCCACGTTAGATTCTATTAATCATTCATTCCAGAGGCATATGTCCAATTTCAAATAAATAATCAAGATTAATTCAAGAGTTCATGCAATATTTTCTACTCTTAAACATAATTTATAAACATTTTAAGACTAATTTACATTCCTCATAAAATAATAAGGTATCATTATTAATTACTTAATCTCTAATTTATTGTCTTAAACAAATCCTGCTATTGCTGTTTTCTTTTCATTTGTAGGTGAATAGAATAAGTATCATGACAATAAATCTTATATAGAGTTTTAGAAACATTTCAATTGGGGAAAAAATAAAAACATCAAACATTAATTAGAAATTTTATGTCAAAATCTCAGAATTTTTATTAGAGATAGACAAATTAAGTTCATAAAATATTTTATCATATATATCCATTGATACCATGTTTGGCAAGAAAAGGAAAATACTGGTTATATGAAGATGTTTAAAATCTAACTGGCTAATGAAATTATCTAGATTAATGGAAACTATTCTATAATTTAAAATGGTAAACATCTTGGTTAAAAAATTGACTTCTACACATATGGATTCATTTATCTTAAGATATTTAAGAAAAAGATGGTTTAGATATATCTCTATTTGTTGGAATTGATCTTGAATCTGAATTTTACACATTCGATGGATAGCTGATCTCACACCAATAAAATTTTGGAATCACTCAAATTCTCTTTATTATAAATAAAGAACCTAGTGCCACTAATTAGGAAATTTATTCCTTACTATTAAACTAGACATGTTGAATCTAAAACAATATTTTGTTTGAATAAAAAGATATTATCATCTCACATGGTGGAGCATTGGTTCTTCCTTAATAGCATGAAACAAATGGATTCAATAAATTTTCTCACTAACTTTGACGATGATGAAAATATTGTCTACACCATTGTGAATGTGTTTTGGTATTTAGATGATACAAATTTGAAAATAAAAGTATACACTAGCTATATTAGTTTATTACTTAAATAGTACAACAGATTGATTTGTTATCAAACCAAATTTGTAAAAATGAAAGTTTAGATGAATACAAATTGAAATTTGATTTCAATTTTGAATATATCATATAGAATATTTAGGTTCATGACATATTGCTTAGAAACTATTCTATTAATATTAAAAATAACAGATAATAAGAAAATAATTATAAAAGGATTTACAATAATTTCTTATATAAATGTATTTTATTATGAGAAAGTAAGATTAAGTAAAAAGATAAATAATGATTATAATATTGTTATAGATTTAATTTATTATGTGAACTCAAAATACTTGTAGATAATATATTTAGGAAGCATCTTTAGAGCAATCTACTTAAAAGAGGCAAGTACACAGGATAAGGAGTGGTAGAAAATATATTAGATTTATTATAGACAGATCAAAAAATAAGGAACTTAAAAAAAATAAATTAGTAATATTAAACATTTATCAGAATTAGAACCTTGAAAACATAGTTAGATCTAAAAGTTGATGAAAGAATAATTTTTTAAAAAATGCTGATTAGTTTAAGAATGACAGATAATTAGATTCTTTGGGGATTATTAAATTAGATGAGACAAGAAGTGATATAACAAAATATTATGAAAAAGGAAAAGATATAAACAGGAAATATTAAATTTTTGAAAATTTTAATAGAGATGA
>NC_056746.1:1449927481-1449952481 GCF_019279795.1 Protopterus annectens | reverse complement strand
ATATATAGTCTGTTGTTGCGTTGTAGTAATAAACAGATGTGCATAATTTGTAGTATTGTGGGTTTGTATTGTTGATGTACTGTAACGCTGCTCCCACCCTGTACCAATGGCACAGGTGTGGCTACTGACATCACATCTCTCACACAACTATGTAGGTCCCTCTGGTATACCTCCGGGGCAGCAGCCTATAGCTGGTGAGTATGGTGTTTGTTCAGATTTGCCAATACACTGGCTAGTTTGCCAATACACTGGCCATGTTATGGCCTTAGTATTTGCCATGCATACATTTAACACACCTACCCATAATGCATGCTGTACATGTTCACTTAATTTTTGCTGTTAACTGCACTGCATCACAATGGTCACCATGGTGGCATATCTAAAGGGTATGCAAGAGTCCTCCAATATAACTAACAACCTGTCATTGCAAGATATGTGCACAGAGATGAACATAATGGTGGTACAAATAGCCTACATTAGGGATATGTCTGAAACATCACCCTTATACAGTGCTACAACAGTGTATATACCACTATTACAATGGCAACTGCTACAGATCTACATATCACAATACTGTATTCCACAACCCTTACAACCTGTAATGTTGTCCTAACATGAGCAGTGAATGTGTAATATGGAATCCTAGGTTAGGACATCAAATATGGAGGATACATACTTTCACAAATACTGGAAGCATATGTGTGCATACACTTCAAATAACATATTGTGGAAGCAGCTTTTGAGGTACTGACAGCATGCACTCTTCATGAGTATGAACCTTCCAGCAAGTACAGGTCCTCAGTGTCACACCAAGAAATGGTCTGTTGTCCAAGACATTTGGCCATCAAATGTGCCCACTTACCTGCAACAGAGGCAGCCATGGCTTGCACACATCTTACAAGCCATGAAATGGATTCCATAACCAACAGGTAGCACCCAGGAGTTGGAAATGTAGCCTTACCTCACCATTGCATATACCATGGCAAACAGTGCAGGCAGTCATGTATGTGGCAAGGATGTATGGGATAGGATTAATGTAGAAAATAAACAGATGGTCATCCAAGACAGATGACGACACATTGCAAACTGGTCGTGCAGGCTGCCTAGTAACATGCCACAACACTGAGGGAGTTGCAGGAATGTCTAACAAGTACTGGCTGTGCAGTACCTGTGTCGACAATTGCCTGGACTCTGCATAAGTGTGGCCCATGGGTTAGGGTAATTAGACAAAACAGTTGTAACACAGGAAACATCAGCCAGGGCTCTCTACAGGTAGCATATGCATAACAGCAAAAGTCCCCTAAAGGCATGTGTTTCAATGTGTACTGGTGTACCAAGACCAAGTTGGAAACCTACAGATAGCATCAATTAAGATACATGTGCTGCACAACCAACACCTCAACCCACCGCAGGCCCATCACCCCCATCTGTCCCTTGCTGGTGCCAGTGTACACCTGTATGTTTGCCATTCATTAGCAGGGACTAGGCTGATACGCAAGGTGTTCAGAGTTTGGGACACTGCAAAATGACACACATCTGTAGACCATAGTTGTCAAGCATCTGCAAAAAGACTGAGGATGGGGAGGGGGTGTCATCCTGAAACACAACAGTGCACTGAAGCAGAGATCCAAAGCTCGCTATTAATGGCTGTATCTGCATACAGTCAAGGTCATGAATTGTGGCAGACATAACTCTGACTCCACAGTAATAGAGATGACACTGTGTGACCTCCAAGGGCTGTGCACATGAGTTGACCTTAGAATCATGCAGAGTTGGGGAACATTTGTAGGACAGAGTGACCAAATGCTGGCAAATGCAGATGGCCTATGCTAGTATTCCCCTTCCAGGAATAGTGACTGCTGTAGTACACATAACAGTTGGTGCAACAAACCATCATGATAAGGGTGTGCACACATATGCACCCACAAATTGTATGCATCTTAAACAGCATCTGTGCAACTAACACATTTGTTTGATACTGCATTTGATTGCACAGGTCATATGTCACATATCAGGTTTGTGTAATGTCAACATATGCAGTAATGTGGCCCCATGGCATATCAGGGAAGAGGGTGCCATATCAATAAGGGTGTGTACACTCCCCATAGCCATGGTAAGGTTTGAAGGTTGTCAGTGTAATTGTATTTTATTGGCCATACATGCACCGCTGATGATGAGATCTGTGAATCAGACATCAGGCTATCACAAATGACATCTGTCCACATATCATCCCAGGTATGTGTCGGACAAACACATAGGGGCTGTGAGCAACAGAGCAAACATACCTGACACACATATACACATTCAGCAAAGGTGTGTACACCTGTGAGGTATAGTGCACAGTACATACCAGGGTGCCGAACAGGTGCACAGCAATACTGTGTAAATGGGTACAGTGTGTTCCAGGGGAAGGAGCATCACCTACTAACACAACCCATGCATCACAGAGATGTATAATCTTGGTAACAGGGATTGACTATAGCTGCACTGCATGTTGTTGAGTGCCATATGTCATGCATGTTGACAGGTGGGCAATGAGAGGTCTGTGTGCAATATCTTTGTGCAACCTCACCTGTAAGTGTGTGTGTATGTGTGTGTGTTTGTGTGTGTGTGGGGGGTGAATTTCTCTGTAAGTGCTATCTGGTGGAGTGGAGGGTGGCTGATGTATGTCGAATGCGTGTGTGTATGTGTGTGTGTGTTTGTGTGAGTGTCCATGTATGCACATGTGTGAGTGTGGGGTTGTTCATACCTCTCAACTTTCTTTAGAAATCATGCAGTAGATGGACATGGACAGACCCATTAGACACCAGGAATGCTTTTCTAAAATGTAATCACAGGAAAGCTGATAGAATAATAATGTCTGCAGCATGAAAGATGTATTGAGCGGGAAAACCAGACACCAGGGATACATTTTTAATTGCAATCAGCAGAAAGGTGAAAGAATCCCCAAGTATGCAGCACTAAAGATGCATTGGGGAATTACTAGACAACACCATAGAGTGTTTGCAAATATTACTGTAGTCCACATACAAAGTTAATAGTGCAACAGATCTTGCATCTACTAAACAATATTTAAGTATGAAACCCCAGTGCGTGACATTATTGACTGACTGTAGTAGCCCATAACATATGGGGGCCATGCTCAAGATGTCTGGACAAAACCAGGGTGAACACTTGATAACATCAGGGTGTCTATGAAAAAATGATTCCAATCAAGTTAAAGAATTAATGGAGTAACAGGCCATGTTTTGTGATCACTTTTCTGAGCAATTAGAAGAATGATACGTTAATGATTAGTATTATTGACTGTAATTATTCAAGACTGATGCAGGATGGGGAAAATAAGATAAAAAACTAGGGACATTCTGTAAATTCAGGGACAGGTAAGTAGCATCGTGGAATGTCAGGGTGTGTGTGTGTGTGTGTGTGTGTGTGTGTGTGTGTGTGTGTGTGTGTGTGTGTGTGTGTGTGTGTGTGTGTGTGTGTGTGTGTGTGTGTGTGTGTGTGTGTGTGTGTGTGTGTGTGTGTGTGTGTACTGTTAAGCAATGACGTACAGGTCTTAAAGTGTGTTTCTTGTTTTCCCCTCACAGGTGGCGAGGTGAGTCAGGGTCCCTCCTGCAGGCAATCTGATGTTGGTGTGTCCAGACAGATACTGAAAATGATGATAGGTGTGTTGAGGCACAGGTGGGGTTGTCAGAGGCTAAAGCTGCATCATCATTTGACATCCCACTGTTATCCACCACATCCTCGCACACAGTCACATTGCCTATACATACCCCATCACCAGTGGCTATAGTTGAGGGACAGTTGGCAGTTGGTGGCATGGGACAGGACACTGTGGTATCTATGGGACATGTGTCTGGACACAGCAGCTATAGCCAGATGTCCAGCAGGGTACTACATATGCAGATATACAGGGGTGCTCATCGGAGGGCTGCTGGCCATCATGCCCTTGGCAGAAGTGCCACATCTGGTGCCACCAGACAAATGTTTCTGGCCATCATTGAAGTGCAGGCAAGTATGGAATGGTACATCAGATAGGCTCTGAGGCTGCAGAGGGATACTTATTCAGCTGTTACTGACAACATCCGTGATCTTGCAGGTGCCCTCCATTATTTTTCAGAGGTCATGGATAGACAGTTGGGTGAGATGGTGGGAATCCTCGACTGTGGGATGTCTGTGCTTGAGCATATGGTGTGAGTGGTGCAACAGTCAAGTGGACATAGGTCAGCAACACCAACAGCTGGAGGTTGACGTGGACATGCCAGAAAACAGAGCTGCTCCTGTAGTAGCAGAACCAGCCCCAGCACTGCAGGGGGGGCACTGTCCACACCACACCACAGCAGGCCACGTGCACGTGCCCCTGACTGTTCCCAAGTGGGACCTGAATCCAGCAGACATATGTCATCATCAGGGGAGAGTACCATATCATGGCTTGCACCTGGTGGTGCCCGTGGAACCCCTGGCAGGCACAGTTCTCATGTCCGTGGCTGGAGACGGTGAAGTGCACACCCTGCCAAGTACGGCCTTCAGCTGTCCAAAAATTCCTGGTATAGGGCAGCCACATGGCAGAACTGTGTGCAAGCATACACACACACACACACACACACACACACACACACACACACACACACACACACACACACACACACACACGCACACACACACATTACGAACACAGCTAGGGCAACCCCATACCTATACACTACATTACTACAGTCCAATTAATAATTAAACCCCTTCACTCACAAACATAGTGTCAAACGTATGGCTCAGCCTAGGTCTCTGGCAAACCAAAAACACACCCTGTGCGTATGATGATACCTGTGCCACATCCCTGTCATCCATAACATCGATGCAGGGACAGGCTAATATGGTTCTGATGCACAGGGTGAATGTACTATGGTGTACCAATGTAATGCTGTGTAACATGCTGTCAGCAGTAATGTTTAATGCTTACATGTCAGGAAGTGTAGCTGTCCAGGCATGATGCATTATAGCTGTTATTAACACTGAGTGATTGTGGTCTCCATAATGCATACTGTTTGTGTTGCAGGTATCCATGTGTCAGCAGGATGATGGTCTGCTGTTGTATCCTACAAGGGGTATGGCACTGTGGTGACACCTTGGCTGTGCCATATACTTGGTACAGGTGAACACATGTCACAGGTCTTTATAACAGTTACTGCATGTGCCACATGTCTGATAGGGCTGGGGGTGTATACAGGTGAGTGCACAGTGGCTGATGTCAGCAGCCCTTTTACAATAGACAATAGTAAGTGTACTGGGTGGTACACACCACATGTTTGTGTATAACACACACAGAGGCTTTGGTTTTGAAGCAATACACGGAGAATACTGTACACGGGGATGTATGTACATGTGCAAGGAACCCATTTTAGCCTTTGTAATTCCACCAAGACAGAATAAGCATAACAACACATTGGGAAATAAGCAGTCTGATAGTTTAATGTCATTGACAATGGTACTAGCAGGGTATATATCCCCTTTCCCAATGTAGTGCAATCCTCAACTTGGTAAACATAGGTGTGCTGGTGGGGTTGGTACAGCCTTACACTTTGGAGGGTGTGACATGCTGTAGAACAGCAGATAGTGTGATAGAAAACTACTTAACCTGTTAACATGAACTGTACAGTATTACAGCCAGCTAAGTGAGGGGATACACTCAACAGTAACTGCAATGATGGTGGCTGTGTCCACAAGAGCCTCACCCAGCTATATATACCATCCACAGTATCGCTGTACACCTATACAGTGAGGAAGAGGGCATTTACACATCTACCACTAGTTGTGATGGAATGTATTTCCACAGGATGATACCTGTGAAATGTTAGCATTTTCCAGGCAGTTCTTGGCAGATGACCTCCTGGGACATGTATATTCTGCAAACAGAAGTAGATTCCTTCACATACACACATAATCTTACTTGGCAACACTGGGACTAGAACCCCTACCAAGGTATGTAGCACTACTGATGTGTGTGGCCTAAATTGCACACACCACACAGCTTTTAGGACGAGGTATGTTCCAGGCTACATGTTACGTGAAGAATATCCCCAGGCCTATACAATATGGTAATGGGGGATGTACTGGTTGTCTATGGACAATACATAGTGTGACATACTGCCATATACACATTGATAAACACATAACAGACATACACACATCTGAGGACCTGGGCTTATCAGTGCTAACTACCTTGTCAGTGTGTCCATTCTGTTACAGATAAGTTGCACACAGCACATGCATAACTGGGCTGGATAGTGTTATCAGTTACCTGTATGGTTGATGGTGACAGTGATCCCCATACAGTGGAGCATGGGACATGTACTGGGGGTACCATGGTGCAGAGGCAGTATACCCAGCACCCATACCCCACAGTGGATAATGTATGCACTGAAACCCATGATAATACTCTAACATACCGACCATCACACATTGACCAGGACTGCAATACAACCCCTTGTCTATCCCAAGAGTGCTACTACAAGGATATGCATCTAATGCACATGCCACAGGGATAGTAGAGTGATGCATTGTCATGGATCTGCTATGGACAGCAACATCACTATCCTTAATATTTTGCATAAGGAGAATGTGGCCTCAGAATGCTGTATCATACAAATATACACACATGCACACATGCACACACTTGCCAGAACTCAGAGGGTATCCCATGCCTATCAACCCATTTGTGCAACAGTGTTGTGCTGGTACTGCAAGTCCCAGGTAGCCCTTAGGGTGAATAGTGCAACAATGTAAATGTAATGTCCAGTACAGCAGCAGCCACATCTAACTATGGCAATGTCGGGTGTGGTGGGTGTGAAGGGCCTTATGGTATTATCAACTGCAGGTCTACAAACACACAGACACTGTTAATCTCAGTAATACACACATATACAGTTGTCAGTACTGGGGTCCATTGGTGCAGGTGTTCATAGGTGTGTATTGTCCATGGAGAGATGGGAAGTGTAGGGGATGTGTGTACAGTGGTATCATGCCACCTGCCATGTGCCAGCAGGCCATCTATGAACAGATACCACAGGGGTGATCCTCAGGGTGAGAGTTACATGCAACATCCAATCATCTGGTTGCCTCTTGCAGAGGGCCAGCGAGGTGCTCCATTTGACATGTATGCAACATGTATTACATAACATGGTCAGTGTCTGTCTTGGAGACCTGTACCCAAGTATGTTCTGTTGACTGTGGTAGTGAAGTTGAGGTATCCATGGCATGTGGTGCATATAGGGTGTGGATTCCTAGCTGTGGCATTCATAACTCAGCTGGGCAGACATGTCAGTGTCACTCAAGCATATATTGCCTGTAGATGGATTGAGTCCCGGCATCTGCACATCTGTACAGAGGACAGACAGACATCAGCTAGCCAAATGGTTATGCAGTAGAATGACTGTGTTAACAGATGTCTGACACTGATAGGTATGCCATTACTACATGACAGCAGCCCTCAATGACATGTCCTATACACACAGTAGTCTACAGTTAATATCCACATGTCAGATCAATATCCACTAGCAAATATTTAATGACACACAACTCACACGCCAAGAACACGATGGTCAGGGCTCAGAGTCCATCTTTGCATGCAGGGGTGTTTGGTTCCAGGACTACAATCTGCAATCTACTCTTACTTGGGAATGCACTGTCAACAGTAGTAACGTAATGATACACTACATGCCAGTGTGACTGCATATAACCTGGAATACTACCCATGTATGAAACACATTCAAATGGAAAAGAGTGTTGTACAAGCCATATATACCCAGGTGTCCCAGACAGTAGACTCACGCCCCTTGCTACTGTAATGACAGCACTTAGATGCATGTTATGTACATGGAATTAAATACACATATTAGAGATGTCATTACCCTACTATTTTATCAAGCCAGAATGTGAGCACTGGTTACCATGGCTGAGCCATGGTTAGCAGGTATCAGCATTGCTGCAATATGAATGCTAAGCAGATTTGTGCACTGGTAAGCAAAGCTGAAATGGTGTAAGTGCCATTTTTGCTTAACTAAATGTTAGCAGCGCTTACCGTCATGCAAACCCAAGTAAACCCACTTAAAGCTGCTCTAAACTGCCTTAACTACTGTGTATCCAACAGCCCTTGTTCTACCCAGCAACAAAATAAACAGTCCTTACAGGTCTTGAACCCAATATATCTGTCAGTACACATACTGAATAGTATTGAACAACTGCTATGACATCTAAAATTGTGTAGTACTTGTTAGTGATATTACTGTTGAATCACATATGTTGTTATATCTAAATAATACACATATCAGATAAATACGGTGTGATACATCTGGGAAGGTATATACAACAGTCATGTTTACACATAAGTTTATGGATATATATATATATATATATATATATATATATATATATATATATATATATATATATAGATATAGATATATATATACACATGTAGATATATGTGTACATGTGCATGCACATATATATTCATATATATGTATTTATATACATCTGTATATTGCGTTATATATATGGTCATATATAGATCTATCTGTATATAAATATATAAATATATATATATATATATATATATATATATATATATATATGTATATATATATATATATATATACATATGAACTAACTATATATAAATATGTATATATATATATATATATATATATATATGTGTGTGTGTGTGTGTGTGTGTGTGTGTGTGTGTGTGTGTGCGTGTGTGTGTGTGTGTATATATGTACGTCCAAAAAATGCATAGTCATCCCGTTTGGGAAAAACAAAAAACACCCATGAATTACCACATAGGTGGCAGCCCCCTTAATACAGAAGAGGTAATAAGAGATCTGGGGACCCAGGTATATAGTAATCTCTTCTTTGACAATCATATTGCCAAAGTAGTTAGGAAATCCTTCTATGTAGCCCATCTAATTACTAAAGGGTTCGCATCTATAAATAAAGAGGTTATAGTGCCCCTCTTCTCGTCACTCATCAGACTCATCTTAGAGTACAATGCTCCATTTGGGATGTACTTCACAAGACACTTCCAACAGCTGGAAAGACCACAATAGCACCTCACCAAGAGGATCACTGGCCTCAAACATATGTCCTATGCAGCCCAACTGGAAAGACTCCGGCTGTACTCAGTGGCATATCACTTACTCAGAGGTGATGTCTGCCTGACTTACAAAGCCATGTCCAACTCAGAATTAATGGACATGCTCCACCTAAAGAAAACCAAGTCACTACGAGCCAATCGCTCTAGTGAGCTAAATCTCACCACGACACTAAATAGAACATGCTGGAGGGATAGATTACTATCACAGAGACTCCCCATGCTTTGGAACAAAATTCCTAACTACATTAGGCAGAGCCCCTCATTAACACTCTTCAAGAGAAACCTTGACAAGTGGATGGGTAACAGAAAATACACCCCTGGGATCACTTCATTGGCTCTTCTTGAAAGAGGCTCAGTTAATTAATCAATGGGACGGCGAAAGCTGACACACTCTGGCTAGGCTTATAAATGCCCTCGGGAAGATAGCCTAGTACCTACCTAGTAGTTCTAATACTAGAATAGATAAGCTCACACAGTTTATGCATTCACACACTCCTGTCTGTCCTGACACATAATAACTGGAGGAGCAGAGATCACAAGTCCACATACTACCAACTAGTTAGTGACATACATCTGTACAGCATCCCACTGCTTTGTCAGAAATACACAACAGTTATGGTGGCCAGGCAACAGTACATCTGAGAAATATCTGGACATAACATCACACTGGGTAAATACACTGAGCTGCTAGACATGTCACAAAGCACTGTGCAAACTACAGGCAGACTGCCACAACACTGGCCTACATTTCTTATGGAGGAATACACAAGTACCTGCAAATATAGCAGGCTCTACAGGCATGTAACAGCATGGCATAACAAACACCTGTGTGAAAGTGCATACCCACAGCCAATCTGAACACAGCCACAGTCACATATGGTAAGCATGCTTAATATTACAGTATATGGAAAGTGTGATCAACTTCATCCTCATATGTGCCACTCACACACTAACACTACATATACTGGGCCAATACAAAGTGTATTCTGATGCCTGACTGTGGCATGGGACATGTGTCGGTTTGGCCCTACAAACATGTATGCTGATAAGGTACCATACACTGGAGCAGCATGCAACATCAGATAGAACAGGGCCAAGAATAATTACATCTACCACAGTGTCTACACAGGCCATGGTACATATTCACAATACACACTCTGTCGACAATCACCATAAGTACACAGACCTCACTACTGTACATACTACAACAGAATGTCCAGGTTTTGTCCTCAAATATATGCCCTACTATACATAACATGTCTAGCAGTCTGATATCTCGCTGGCTTGTTATCAGGTATGATGTCAGTAAATAATGGTGTACTGAACATATGCACCTCTTACTGCATGACATATGTATAAAGGTTGACAGAGTTGTGGCTGGAGGCACAAACACAGGGACAATATTGACATGTTGCTGTGATAAACTCATACATTTACTGGTGTAACAGGGTTTGTTGTGACATATGTCTTCTGAGGGATATGAAGCCAGTAACTCACATGGCTGTCACCATGTACTGACTGCAATCCTCAGAGTATGCTACTGCATTTCTAAGGATAGGGAATGTGTGAGTAACACAACACATGTAAGACTCCAAACACTAGCCAGTCTGCAGATAGCCCTACAGGTGAGACTTTCCTTAACCACATTACACTGTCATGACAGGTATTAAATCATGTAGACCAGCCATATCAACACAAACCCTGTTAAACCAACATTACTTCAAATGTAGAAGAGCAAGACTTACATTCTGTCCTCATGTCTGGAACATCCCCCTCCTGTTTGTTGGCCTGTCTCAACAGTGTATGTTGTAAGAGGTATATCCTATTAACCTCTGTGATGCTGTTTGCCAAACACCAACATGAAGTCCTGCTCACAGTGAATGAAAAGGGCCAACACACAGATGATGTTCCTAGTTATAAGAGTGTGTTTCCTTGCAATTGGCTATGGAAATGTTGCCACAGCTGTTCCAAATGCAATCAGCTAGTGGGGGACTGCAATTCGTGCACAGATAATCAACTGATCATGAGCATCACTTACAAAACACAAGCTGCTGCCTAAGCAAAGCAGGTGTAATTTTCCACATCCACCATAGAGGGAGTGAGAGGGACAAAGGAAGGGGGTAGGAGAGTAAGAGCTAAGCATGTTTGCGTCACACACTTACCAGTGCAGGGCTTCAAACCCCTGCCTGACCTTGTATTGCTATTACATTTTTATGCAGTTATTGCATGCACCACAGAGTTTACATGTTGGAAAGCTTTCCAAAGGTATCTTTGAAGGTGAGTGACATCAGCAACAGTGAAAAAGGAGGGATAAGGTATGTGTAATACATGTGCCTGTTCACAAAAGCAAATGTCAAGGAAGACACAACCACACTCTCTCAGGGACTCAAACACATTATCACAGTTGGCAGGGTCAGGATTAGAATTCCTAACTAACTAGTTTGCTACACTACAGTATTATGCATGTATCACATGTACCACAGAGGTTATCATAGGTTCATAGTTAGGTACTACGCTATCAGCCCAAGGGCCTACATAAGACTAGCCAATAAGGTTTCCTGGCTTACGCCACCCAAGAAAGTTATTCTCCTGTGCCACTTTTGAGCAGAGACACAGAAGTGATCTCTAGGGTGTATTTCCTATTTCCCATCCACTCATCAAGATTTTTCTTGAGGAGTGCTAATGAGAACATTGCTTGACATAGATGAGTTGCCTGTTCCAGAGTATGGGAAGTCTCTGGGACAGGACTCTATCCCTCCAGCATGTCCTGTTTATTGTGGTGACAAGGTTTAGGTCCCTAGAGTGTGTAGCTCGGAGGGATTGGGATTTCTTTAGGTGTAGCATGTCCAACTGCTTTGGGTTTGACATAGCTTTATATGTTAGGCAGAGATCACCTCAGAGTAGGCAAAATGCTACAGAATAAAGCTGGAAT
The DNA here is from genome assembly GCF_019279795.1 of Protopterus annectens. Taxonomy (NCBI): domain Eukaryota; kingdom Metazoa; phylum Chordata; order Ceratodontiformes; family Protopteridae; genus Protopterus; species Protopterus annectens. The sequence goes on along the minus strand of NC_056746.1, from coordinate 1,449,940,398 downwards.
TTTTTGAGGCAGTCAGTGTAGGGCATTTGTTTGAGGCCAGTAATCCTCTTTGCAAGGTACTTCTGTGGCCTTTCCAGCTGCTGCAGATGTCTTGTGAGGTACATTCCAAAAGGTGCATTGTACTCCATAATTGGTCTAATGAGTGTTGAGTAGAGGGGAACAATAATATCTTTTTTCCTGGATGAGAACCCTTTTATGATGAGGTGTGCCACGTCGAAGGACTTCCAGACTACTGTGGCAATGTGACTATCAAAGGAAAGACTACTGCCACCTGGGACACAAGGTCTCTTATCACTTGGTGTTAAGTAGCTTGCTGCCTATTTGGTAGTTCATGGGTACAGAGTTTTTACCAAAGGGGGTGACATTGCACTTTTTGGCATTGAGATTGAGGCCATGGCTCTGACACCAGGCATCTGTCTCAGCGAGGCCCTTCTGTAGGATGTCCACATAATTTGGGGACTTGACTATGGCTCCTAGTTTGCAATCATCTATGAACTTTGTTAGCCAGAGGCCTTTTGTGTTAGCCTGTTCTTCAGAGAAGTAGATACCAAACAGGAGAGGTCCCAGGATGGAACCCTGTGGTACTCCACTTGTCACTGCTTTGAGGTCAGATTTGGAGTCTGCCAACTTTTACAGTGTGGGTTCTGTCAGTGAGCCAGTTGGCAACCCATCTTATGATGTAGGGATTTATACCTAGTTTAGTGAGTTTAGCTATAATTCCAGAATGGGCAATGGTGTCGAAAGCCTTGGTGATGTCAGATAGGCTGTATGAACCACCTTACCCTCATCTACGGCTTTGGTGACTGCCTCAAAGAAGCCGATCAGGTTCAGGAGGCATGATCTGCCTTTCACAAACCTGAACTGGGTGGGATCCAGAGTTTGGATGTTACCAATGTCTTTGTTTATGAGTTCCATGATGATACGTTCCATGGCCTTGCAGACCAGGCTCATCAGGCTAATAGGTCGATAATTCACAGGATCTGTGGTGGCTCCCCTCATGAGCTAAGCATGTTTGTGTCACACACACTCAGGCTGATATATGGGCAAAGGATATATCAAGGTGAGTGACATCAGAAAGCATGTTTCAGTAGGGCAATGGGAGGTGTAGTGAGTGTGAATGACTTCCAAATCATTAATCTCCAAACACACAAACACAGATTTGCCAGTACTGACATGCATGGATTCATTGCTTTACAGGTGTGTAGTAGTTAACTGTGCCAGAAGGCTGTACAAGGTTAGGCAAAGGGTATACCTTGACATCAGGTCACATGACAATGGTCTGCAGTGTGGCTCAGGGGTGTAGTCCCTGGATTGGTCCACACAGATGGGTATTGTATTCACCATCCACTCATATGGCTTACTATTGTGGGTGGCCAGTGCTGTGCAATGCTTGCCATGTATATGTTCTATATTCCATAACATGGAAGGTGTCTGGGTTGTGCACATATCCAACATGCATATTCTGTGACATGTGGAAGTGTACCTGGGGTGTCTGGGGCATGTTGTGTGGACAGATTGTTATCATCTGATGTGACATTCCTGACCTCACGTGGTGAGAACTGGCGATGGAACTGAGGTTGATCCTGCACCTATATTAACAGCATGATACAGGTATTCACTGGTATTAGTGGCATCTGTCCATACCAGGCATGTGTATAAGGCATGGTATTTCCTTTCTGGGTTACATTTGCTGACTCTACATTTGTTGTAGGCGTCCAGTGGGAAACATAGCAAAAGACAACTGTAAGGAATTATTTGCCTATTGTAGGGATGGAACAGGGTGCCATGTCCTCTGTAGAGCCCTGCAATCACACCATGGTTACTCTCTGTGGGCAATATGCAGGGAACTACCAACATAGTGGTTGTTGCCTAGCCAAGTGTGTTTGTGTATGAGACATGGGTGGATAGTGTTCTCTGGGTAATACAAGGGTTGTCTATATTGTTCCCCAATTCATAATGTCACAAGTAGGGGTATGGATTGTCTACACCAGCCTCTCTGCTGTTTTACATTTGTTGTCCTTGTAAGGTGGAGATTTTGACATATAGTAGGTCCTCAATATATGAAATTTGCAAAACTCACCCCACAATGAGTCCTGTTATTACACAACCACAGCTACCTCCCCACAGGATACTGATGATAAACAAACACACTTGACAGTGCTGAGATTCAACCCCCTACCTAGCTATGTATTGCTATTACAGTGTACTGCATTTATCACACACTCCACAGAGCTTACAGGGTTAGCTTTTCCCCAAATGTGTATTTCAAGATGAATGACATCAGCAGGCTTGCCAAAGTAGGGCAATGGAAAGTGTAGTGACTGTGAATGGCCTCAAAAGCATTGCTCCCTGCATGCTCACAAACACACTCAGTCTCACAGTTGCATATCTTGGATTAGAACTCTTACCTAACTAGTACATCACACTATAGCATTATGCAGTTATAGCACGCTCCACGGTGATTAAAGGGCTAACCCTTCTGCAAGGGTGTATTTCAAGGTGAATGACATCAGCAGGCTTGGCAAAGTAGGGCAATGGGGAGTGCAGTGTTTGTGAATGAGCCATAAACCAGTCATCTGGAAGCACACACACAACACTCATTCACACACAGGTTTACATTTAACAGAAACGTGTATACAACTGCTAGATGAATAATGACTTGTACAGTCATGTTACACAGTTATCACAAGCACCACAGACACTATAGTGCTGATGGATACCAGAAGTAAATGTCTACAGTGATAGACATTTGCACATTATGTGGTATTTGCAAATTGGATGTGTGCTGGGTGGGACAGGCCTCATGATGGGAAGCTCTTTGTCACTGTCTGTCACTCTTTTCCACACGTCTATGTATGTGTATGTTTGGCCTATTATAGTGTGTTGTCCTTGGATATATGTGTGCATTCCTATCCAATGTGTGTGCAAAGCATGACTGATGTGCAATATGGAGTGTGTGTGGAAACATCTGCGACTGACACATATGTATAGTCCACTGTTGTTGCCAGACATGGGCTTCATTTAAGTGTGGCAGCATGCCCAGTATGACCTTCTGTATTGAATGTGTGAATCCATTCCAGGTAGGTTGCACTCCAGTGTAGGCATTTGTGTTGTACACCTACAGCTAGCAACCTCTTTCTGCAGGACATCTGTAGATCAGTTGACAATGTGGGGTCACAATGGGCAAAGGATAGTGGGATACTGTAACTAATTGTGTCTGTGCTGCTTTTGCTACATGGTTTTGGTGTTAGCAGAGATATTCAGACATATGTACTGTTTTACACTGTGATGTTTTATGTCATCAACTACTGATAGGTATACATATTTGCTTGCAGTAATTTCCTGGGGAACACAAGATGAATGAAGTTGTGTCCAGTATTGTGGCCTGCAGCGTACATATTCTTGCACAATCATGCTTTTCTGGAGGGGGAGCTGCAGAAACTTGCTGATGGGTCTGTGTAAATGGTTCAGCACCTTGGTACTGTGGTAGCTGAGGATCCCTTGCTTGCACATCCATCAACATGACAGTATGGCCATATCCTGCTGTGGCAATAGCTCACAGCTGTACAGATTCACACATGTTTCCCAGAGGCAGGGCTGATATTTTTGGTCATTATCCCTTCACATTCTGGTTTACAAGCAGGTTTGTGGCCACCCATTCCTGTGTTTGCAGGCAGGGATAGTATATGCACACATCTGAGTTTCAGACTTCACGCACTCCATGGTGTCCATGCTTCTACCCCCCTCTGTTATTCTATCCTCTTCCAAGCAAACGTTATCTGATAAGTATCCCTATAGTTATCATTTCATCCCAGAAGTATTTAGGGGTTGGTTTGCATTTCATGAAGTAGAACTTGGCAGACATGCTACTGTGATTTGTTGACATGGCCTTGCATTTGTGTACTGTGGACTGTGTTATGTTATTTGGGAGTCCATGAGATAACATACATTGGCAGTACTGGTGAGACACAGGCCTTTGACAGAGGACTGTAGGGCATTTGGTAGCAGGCTGGTGCATTTTGTCACTCCTACCGTCCCAGGCTGCAAGCCACTATGTTCCTCTGGGGTGACAGGGTAGGTGTGCAAGGTGTTAATGTCAATAGTTTCTGTCCTTATTGATCCATTGGTGTAGATGCTGGCAGGGTGTTGCTTACAGCAAGGGACACACCTGTATGGGACATCTCTTCAGCATGGTGCATTCTGTGGCTATTCCCATACAGAGGTGGGGGTCATATTGTACTCATTCCCAACAGCAGGGATAAGACCTGTGAGGTACCTGTGGCTAATGGTGGGGTGAGCTGGGTGCATGTGTGCTATGGAAAATACTTGCAGCTAACTCACAGATATATGTGGGGCATTCCACTTATGTTGGCTTGTGCAGGGACATTAGCAGTTTTTCAGTACTTCTTCCCTGTGCCCTTTGTGGTCTGCCAGTGTTTGACCAGACTACATTAGTATTCCATACTACACAGCCAACTAATGTGCCGATAACCTGTATGTACAATTCCAAGGGTGTGTCCATTTGACAGTAACATTTTATACACTCTCTGTCTAGGGTACTTCCACCTGTGTACTGTTTGTATGTCTGGGCCCACATTCATGACATGTCCATCTTTCAGATGGTGACAGATATTACATCCGAACAATTAGTATGGATTACTGCTGGATTGTGTCTTACTGGGATGCATTGTGTTTGGCACTGCAGTTGTGAGAACTTGGCCCTGTCATCAACAGTACTGGCCATTGGTCACCAGGACACAACCCTCCATGCCTACATGCTGACCACTTTCACACAATACACAACACACAACAACCTAACACACAGAGCCATGCATATTGTACACATGCTACAATCTATCCTGCTACTTTGGCCAGCGCAGGTAATCTGTGCTCCACTATTATACCTACACATACACGTTACTACATTTTTACATAGGATTGTGGGGGGGGGGGGGCACACCTGACAACTGTAATCATTTGCTATGACTGTTCTGGTATTTCAGGTACTCCATTTAATTCTGTATTCTCACCTATCGTGCAGACTAGATGCATATCAGTGTACTACAGTTGTTAGGTTTTATTGACCTACATTTCAGTTTCAGACTTCTTACCCTTCAGAACTAACATCCCACTGCCTGACCTGTTGTAGTCTGTCTGTGTAGGTCTGGAGGGGGTCTGGTCTTCATAGCCATCAATCAGAGGCCTTGTCACAGCCTTTCTTTGTGTTTGTCTACAGCTATCCTGCTGTCTGAGACTCTTGTTGGGTATGTGAGCCTCACTGACAGGCATGTGTGTGTCCTATGGATACACATTTGGCCCACCACATGTCCTGCAGTGGGATTTGTCACCTTGTCTAGTACTGCCTACTATGTTGACACCAGTATTTGTTAAGGATTTCATGCTGCCAATATAGATGTCTACTATCTGCTGCCATCCCATTCAGCCACCCGATTCCCTAACATGCTCACTTCCATACCATAGATACAGGTAGCAGAACATACTACTACATTCAGCAATTGATAGTGAGTGTGACTTACCTTGTGGCTGTGCCAGTATTAAGGATGGTGCTGCAGGGCTGACTATGTTGGATGCACATAGTACACTCCCTATACATCGTTAAGCACAGGTATGTGATGTTTGGCATCCCTTTTACTGTATGTGTGAGTCAGAGTGAGGTGTCATTCCCTGGGTTCCTACCATATCAGTGTATGTGTTAGGCGTTGCCTCTTTGCCAAGGCCTGGGCATACTGGACATGCCTCCTTCTGCCTACTAGGGCAGGCTCAGGTTGCTCCTCCTCCGAGTCACTCTGTGCCTGTAGAGGCCTTGGCATTGGTAGGGGGCTGTGCAGGCCTTGGCATTGGTGGGGGGGCTGTGTGGCCCTGCACCGTGCTGCTCCTGCTGCAGCAGTTTCCACAGGATCATATTGTGTAGCATGGCACATACAATGACAATTTGGGTACATGTAGCTGGTGAGTACAACAAGGCTACACCGGATATGTCCAGGCACCAGAACTGTGACTTGAGCATCCCAAACACATGCTCTATTATGATTCTGGTCTGTGCATGTGCCTCATTATGGAGTTCTTGATCGGTGTGTGTGTGTATTTCTGATGGGTGTCATCAGCCACGGCTTCTGTGCATAGCCAGCATCCCCCACTAGGTGGCCATATGGGATGTCCCCAGTGGCAAATCTCTGGTACAGCTGCATCATATTCCAGATGTGGGAGTCGTGATAGCTTCCAGGGCTGCTAGCACACACATTCATTATAATAGCCTGGGCATCGCACACAACCTGGCAGTTGATGGAGGGGAAGCCCTTGTGGTTTATGTAGACTCTACTCAGCTCACCAGGTGGTGCTTTGATGTGTATGTGCATGCAGTCTATAGCACCCACTACCTCAGGATATTCTGCTATTTGGTGGAAGAGACGCATATTGCTGGTCAACGCTTCACAGGTGTTGAGGAAATATATGTGCTCACCAGCATGTGCTGACATGGCATCCAGGAACTGGTGGAGTACCCTGGATGCTGAAGCCTGTGAGATCCCCATGATATCCACAGCTTGTCTTTGGAAGGTACCTGTGGCTAGTATTCTTAGGCCTACACATACCTTGATATCCACTGGGATGGGTTCCCCTCTGATATTTCTGTGCATCAGGCGTGGCCGGCACAGCTCAACAATTTGCTGTAAGAGATCCCTGTCCAACTTATAGTGCTCCACTATCTGCAGCTCATGTAGCCCCTGGTAGGTTACCCTGGGTCTGTACACTCTTCTCCTTCTCCTCACTGTGGATTGGTCATCAGCATTTTTATCCTTACCCCCTCAGCCTGTTCCACATGTTGATTTATGAGAGCAAAAGCAAACCCTATAGTTTTGTTGCTTTTGTTAGGTAAAATTTCCATATTTGTGTACACCGGTGGTGTACGGTTTGTGGGAAAAAACATAGGGAAAGGTGTTTGCATAGTTTATAGTAGTGTGCTGGGCTGGGCTGGACTGCTGCCTGTGTAATTGGCTGATTCTGATACATTTTACCTGCCAGCTATGCTATTTCTCCTTGATTACCTTCCCACTGCTGTTTTCCCTTCCCATTGCCTTCCTGTTTAAGCCCAGAGGTGCGCCATGCAAACCCAGTGCTCAGATGTGAATGGAGCTGCTATTTCCTGGTTTAATTTATTTATTTTTTTTGTTTAAAACCCGGTGCGCATTGTGCACACCCATTTATGCAATGTAAAGACTTCAGACACTCCCCTTTCCTTAGTTCTGCTAAGCTAAGGGCAAACCCGAGCCACAGAGCTCCAATAAGCTTACAGTATGCCTGACACACCCCTCTATGATGTCAGCTAACTCTTAGGCTTGCACTATGGTTTTCCTGCACCTACACGGCTGGGTGCTGGTTAGCAATGAGGGGAAATCTGTGATTCAATATCATTCCCCTCATCTACATAGAACTGACTGCTAATGCCTAGTTACAAGTCTAACACTGAGCCTTCCCCCTTATCAACCACTATTCAGTGGCCTTGTTGCCTTCTGCCTGCCATTGACTATAATAGCAAAATTGTGATTTTGCCTAAAAAGGTATTTTCAAGGTTGTATTTTTATTTTCGGGCCGATCCCATTTGGCACCACTGCCCTACACTTAAACAGCCAAAATCGGACAAAAAACAAAGTTATTTTTTGATATTTTTAACCTATTTTCCATGCCAATGGCCATATATTTGGTCACTGACATGCCTTTCACATTATATACACCCTTTATTTGGAGCTGTCATGGCTACGTTTTGTAATTTGCAGAAATGTACTCATTTACTAGCCGAATACATTTCTGCAGGTTACACCACTCCTGCACGGACAGCTGCCAGTTTTCTGGATCGCTAATTCACTTCATTTGCATGGTTTTCACCTGAAAATGGGGTAATTAGCATACAGGAGCTTTGTCCATACAGGAATAGTGCAGGAGCGCTCGTGCACATCCCAGGAGCTTGTTCCTGGATCTCTCGGGGGTCATATTGCCTCCAACAGCTATTGCACTATTCCTGCACACCATGCAGAGCTTGCTGAATCCCGGGGAGAGTCTGACAAGTTAAAATAAACTTTGCTGAAGGATTAATTTAAACATTGTATACATTTGTATATTTGAGGTTTCTAGGTTAGGTAGACTAGATTTCATTTTTATACCAATCAGTACCTCCTTTTACACATGGAAAAAAGTTAAACTCTAGTGTAATCTTGTCAAAAACATCCCCATGTCATATTAACATAGTTTTACAGATAAGGGGAGCTGGAATCTCTGCCAGTATTAGTCTAGGGAAACTAAATAAAATCATCTGTACATTGTTATAATATACTTGGTGATTTAAAGAATTCTGCATCACACTTCTTAAACTGCTTGGAATAGTCACAATGAATACTAGTATGCATGCTGCTAGATATTTGGTTATAAGTTCTCACTGTAGGATAAAACACACAAATGTTATGGTATCAGTAATAGTTTAATTTACATGTTATGATAATCGGATTTAAAAGTGACTAAATATTTCATCCTTATATTCTTTGAGCTTCCATTTTCTGTTTGGTGATGGCTACTTCTGGAATCAACAAAGATTTATGTACATAGTTGATCAGTAAGAGTGGAGAGGGTGAGTTATGTTTGTTTTGTTTTCCTTGTCTTCTATTCAGACTGATTATATACCTCATGTTTTTCTGGATTTATCCAAAGCATTTGATACAGTCAATCATATAGTTTTCCTAATTATATTCTGTTACTACGGGCTATATCACTTACTGAATTGGTCTCTCAGTTACCTCATTAATAGGTCTAAGTCAGTGGAATGGCTAGATGATTTTGTCTCTTTCCTTCCTGTATCCATTGAAGTCTCACAAGACTCCTTCCTAGGACCTCAAGACCGCCAAAGAGCCACCATAGTATAATATACCAATGACTCCACTCCAATACGTGATGCTAGGACACTATCCATGCTCCAAACACTAAATCAAAAATCCTTCTCCTCCATAGAAACTTGGATTGACACCTCTCAACTCCTCCAACTCCTCCTCCTCCTCCTCCTGAATATACAAAGTAAGCTACTGTTTAACCCCAACTCTTTCTCCTCCAAAAAATACCTTTAATATACTGTCTTCAAACAAGACCAGTATAGATCTGGTATCCCACATCAAACTACTAAGTGTGATTATAGATGACCACTTGAAATATATGATCTCCAACTTCATCTGGCCATAAAGAAGATATACCAAATGTTAGGCTGCCTCTATATAGTAAAATACTGCCCTACTGACTCTGCTAGACAAAACATAGCCACTTATTTTCTACCCCCATCCTATTACATGCCTCTCCTGTTCTAACCAATCTCGACTCCTCTCTATCAGCAAACTGGAAGAATACTACACTGGTAAACATATTCATAACTAATCAACAATATAGATCACATTACTGTCTGTTTCTGTAAACAGCTTCACTGGCTCAAACTAAATAGTTCTCTGTTGTACTTGCAATTAATCACAACCTTCAAACTACTGCACAATCCTGAAAAATTTCCATCGCTTTGCTGCATCATTCAGCCATACACTATTAAGAGAACTCAGGACTCCACTGACAAATCATTACTCTCCGTAAATAAACCTAAAAACCGTGCAGGATAGTCTGTGTATTAAAAATGCATGTCTTAACAAACCAACTGAAGCAACATCTGTTCAATAAATGGTTATGCACCTACATCATACCTGGATAAATTGGCATTAATATAGCTATAGATTTTAAAGAAGTCGTTGTAGTAACAAACATTCTTACTTAAAATCTGGCAATCTATGCATACTGATGATATTACATCGCATATACCTCCCTGTATTTAAAAAATGCATATACAGCCCATATAACTGTTGTTTTTAATCAAAACTCTTTGCAAATGATGTAGCTGATGTCAAGGATGTCTGAATAATGAAACAGCTCCTCATGAATGAAGCTGACAATAAATGATGTAACAAAACAAATGATGTTTGTATAATGGAACTCTTCTGCTTGAGCCTCCGCTGAAAAGAGGCACAGCTCACTGGCTTTCCCGGTAAACAAATACCAATAAATAAATGATGTGCTCCGACCAATATATTTCTGTCTTTGGGCTTCATGCTTTGAATCATATCTGGCCATTTGTGAGCAGACTGCCACATAATTCCAGCTGTGGCAAGTATTACAGGTATATTTTCCTTTGCCAGTGCTGGATTAGCTCACTACTTTAATTACTAACTCATTTTAAATACGTTTTTGGATGAGCAAGTCATGAAGATGTGATCATGCAGCTTCATTATTCTGTCTTTGGGTTATTAGCCAGTGATATGCAATTAGTTTTTAAATCTATACCAAAATAAAATAATACTCACAACAGAATATGTTGTTGTCCAAAATATTGTATTCCATCATGTATTGTGAAGTACTAGGCACAAGGTAAAGATGAGTGGCTTATGCATGTGAAGTAATAGCTTATGATGCAGCACACAGGAATGTGGTAATAGAACTGAGTCAATAGAATGTGTAAAAATGAAAGGCACTTGCATTTTAGTACACCTAAGATTCAAGGAATGGCATTATTGTCATGCCTGTTTATTTTTTGTTTTGCAGCATATAGCACATCAGTAAAGTATTTTAATTTATAAAAATAACACCTGAACATAGTAGAGTATTTTTCTCCAGAATACAGTGTGCAAATCCTTCTGATGCTTACATTTTCTAGTCTGTGTTGGTTGATCTGCTCTGACTGCTTGCAAAGGAGTGCTTCTGCAGCAGCCATGAAGTGATAGTTTTCATATATTTTTAAAAGAATTAATGTTATAAATGCATTCTTAAAGGTATTCCAGATACTGAAGTAAACTGTATTCAGTAACACAAAAATGAAAGCAATGCTTGTTGTGTGTTTACTGCTAATTTAAGCTACTCGAGCCTTGAGCACTTCATTAGTTTGTTATTTGCGACCTATAAGCAGAAGAAATGTATTGCAAAATGCTGCAACCCCTCCAAAAGACTGCAGAATAGTGTTGTTATAGAATTCCTCCCCCTCTAAGGCTGCTGTTGATGTATTTTATGTCTGTTAAATAAATTAGTTACATCTTATTTTATATAATGTGCATTTTCTCATTCTTCCTTTTGGAGAGTGTGTATGTTTATACATTTATACATGTGTAGATGTGTATGTTATTTCCGAAAATGTGTCTATCTTACTGCAGACATGTAGATGTATGTACATACATATGTATGTGTGAGCATGTCTGAGTATAGATAGATCTGTGACTGCATGAGTCTGTAGGTGTATGCATATGTGTACACTGTGACTGTACTTTCTGTAAGAGTACGGGTGGGCAAATGTAAATTTTGTGTATGAGTGCATGTGTGCTGTGTATGCACTGTGTGATTGCATGCTAATGTGTGAGTATGTGTGCAAGTGTGTTTATTTGCCTATGCAGGTGAATATAGATGCATGCACGACACTTACTTTCTGGGACTACAAGGAATGTTATACAGCACCATGGTCAATTCCGAAGCATAAATCAGTAAACAGTTTCATTGCAAAATATCAAAGTAATCTGAGTGATAGAAAATGCATAAACCCATTCTTATCTTGATTTCTAAATATCTGACAAACAATATATGTTTTGTGTTGTACTGCTCTGTATATTTTAGTTTGAACCATTTCTAATTGTAAGCATTTTGTATTAACAAAAATTCAAAACATTGTATAGTTAGTCAATGTTAAAAATTTAACTTTTGAAGTGAATACTCCTGTAAATCTATGTAAGGTGACTGATTTTTGGGAGTAAAGAAATGCAATCACATTGTTCCTGTGCATGCATCTGCACCTTAAGTGAGACTATAATCTCAGGGTCAGTGTGTACACCACCTTGTGGTACATTTATTTTTGTGCCTTACATCTGCTTTATAAGTGAGCCTATGGCTCATTAGAAATGCAGATCTCAGGGTCAGTGTGTATGTCACCTTGTACATTTATTTTTGTGCCCTACATCTGCAGCATAAGTGAAACTATAACTCATTAGAAATGCACATCTGTGGTTGTGTGTGCACATCACCTTGTTGTACATTTATTTTTTGTGCCTTACATCTGCAGTATAACAGAGACTGTGACTCCTTAGAAATGCAGATCTCTGGGTCAGTGTGTGCATCATATTGTTGTACATTTTTTATTTTATTTTTTATTTTGACATTTGTTAACTGGGTTAGTCTGACTGGGCAGATCCCTTTTTCAGCAGAGACCTGAGGAGAAAAGCTCCGAACTTATATTACTTAAACATAATTAACATATAGACAGTTGTTGCAAAAAACAATGAATAATTAACATTATCTGTACATAACTAGTTCAGTTTTTACATAAAAAACACATTCTGTATGAGATGATAAAGTATAAGTAACTTAGAGATTTATCATCAGGGATAAAGACAGGAATAATGGGCATAAACATACATGTTGTAGAAAAAACAAAGAGTGCATAGTTTGAGTATATTTATAAGAAAGTTGTAGTAAGAGTAAGAGGAATAATGATCCAGCACAAACATGAAGAGTACTAAGGTATGTAAGTGAAGCTAGTATAGAATAGAAATAAAAAAACAGAGGTAAATGTAAATGGAGTAAGAACTAGAAAGAGAAACTGGAACATACAAACCAGTGACAGGTCAAGTATGGCAATAACTGAGAGGGTAATAGTCCATGATTTCTGGAAATAGTCTTTAATTGATATTTTAAAGGTGTTAGAGTCTGTGATACATCTGATATTTGTGGTAGTTTGTTCCATGCATTTGCTATGGAATAGCTGTAAAGTAATTTACCAATATTTTTGTTGGGCATGTAGACTTGCAGTAGGTTCTGTTGACAGCTGCAGACAGAGCGATTGGGAGTAT